>NC_139949.1:16223055-16288055 GCF_963454915.1 Gymnoscopelus microlampas | reverse complement strand
CTAAAATGCTTGAAAATAGGCTTGTAGATCGGCTATTTTCAAATAGCTTATGTCTAACATAAGGCTGAAGTGGTTAATGTATGTTTTATAATGATAGTATATATAATCTGAAAAGTGAAAGATTTCAAATAATTGTAGTGGAGTAAAAGTACAATATTTGCTTCTAAGATGTAGTGGAGTAGAAGTAGAAGTATTGAAAATAGGAAATACTCCACAGTAAAGTAAAAGTACCTACACATTTTATTAAGTACAGTACTTGAGTAAATGTTACTTTACACCACTGCCACCAGACCACATGATCAAAAGGGAGACCAAATACAACCATTCCAGTTGTGTTAGTTTTATTGTATTAGCATACGCTACCACAAGGGTTCCCAAACTTTTCAGGCTGTGAACCCAGAAAATAATCATGTTTGAGCTGGGGACCCCCCACCCCGACAAGCACTTGGAATTGTAGGAGTTGAGGCATTACATCTAGTTTGACTCGGTTCCACAGATAAATATTGTGAAAATAGCCGAACTACAAGCTCACAACGCCTCGCAGAGAGCTTGTAGATCGGCTATTTTCACAATGTTTGCCTCTTTCTAATGTGATATTTGACCAATTTGGCCAATTTGGTGTTAAAACACTCTTGAAAGTCATTAAATTGTACCCATTACACTTATACAGTATGTTGGTTTGTTTACTGTTGAGTGAGAAAACAACGTTGCACATTAAGCTAATCATCTGGGGACCCCCCAAAATAATTTGGGGGCCGACCCCCAGTTTGGGAACCACTACCATACAGATTGGTCAAAATAGCATGTTATTTTAGTACATAGTGTAGCTTTAATTTAACTTAGAAGAGTTATTTGTACACTGTCAGATTTAAATTAACACAAAGCCTGTGTTATTTTACTAAGGACACGGTTGAACATGCAAGAAAAAGTATGCAGGAAAATAGAATATCAATAGTTTATAATATTTTGGAATTTGGGGAATTGCGGGGCCTTTCAGTGTGAATATGTAAATAGTTGCAAATATTTATTCTCAGAAGTCGTGTGTTTCCAAACTAGTCCAAACTTAATTTGGTAGCATATTTTATACACAGCAGAAAACCGCTTCGTTTACAAAATTACAATGCGAGAGGCATGAATGCGGTCTCTTTTTTTTTTTTTTAATCCCTTTGCTTTGTGTAATTGCTCAGTGAGCCTGTGAGAGAAAAAAAAGTCTATGCTTGGCTTCATTTTCATAATCAGTCAACCTAGCCCAAACACACATATGCTGCAGTCATACCAATGAAGTTCATTAGCAGTCAGTCCTGTCCTTAATTACTCTCCACCCCTGGCTGCTCCATAACTTTTATGTCCTGCCGGGGATTCAATTTAAAATAGGAAGGCTCGCAACTCGGGTTGCCAATGCCAACCGTCCCTTGAAATAAGAAATTGTCCTGTCGTCGTTTTTCCTTCCGGGGTTACGTGTTCACGTGACCGCTTTCTATCACGTGATCGTTCTGTATTGGATGTCGGTTGGTTCTAGCCTGGTTCCAGACCATAGACCCCGCCCACTCTCTGAGTGAGCTCCTCTTGGTCTGGTGTCGTAATGTGAGCCTATGGCTTTTCACGATCGGAGAAAAACCTGTCAAATCAGAGTCGGAGGTGGGGGTGGTCAAACGACAAGCCAATCAGTGAATATCTGCTAAAACAAGCTGTGCAATGATGTCAGATGTAGGCGGATCCGTGGATCTCTTGTGATTGGTTTAGGGCAATTTGAATCCCCTCCCCCTGGTAATCGCGGACATTGCAGCCAATTTCAGACTGAAGCTCTACGCAGCTTCAGTCTTCCGCTAACACACTGTTCGACTTGGTGATTTGTTTCAAAGCTAATATATCCGTTTTTGGTTGAAACTCTTCCCACAAAATTAGGACAGGAATTCGGTGTAATTGTACTTGGTCTTGAGCGCTTTCTCGCGCCAAATTTTGACATTCATCACAGTCCCTTATTTGGAAACTAAAAGACGTATCCCTTATTGAAGTGATAAGGGACATACTTTGTTCCTTCTTTTTTGGGAATCAATCAATGGCACACACAGGGCAGGAATTTCAGGGAGGCCACGAAGGCCATGGCCGTCGTTGCCCCTCAGTTTGGCCTTGTGCCCCTCAAACAAATTGCATGCCCTGAGGCCACAGTGGCCTTAATGCCCCAGCTGACTGTACCACTTTCTCCTCTGTCTTGTCAATACATGTAGACACCAGTGTCTCTTTCTTGTCAAGACACCAGTGTCTTTTGTTGCGTCCCCGTTTTTTATTGTGTAAAAAAAAAGACATATTTAGCCTAAATATGTCTATATAGGCTAAATATGTATTTTTTTACACAATAAAAAAGGTCCCGTGGTTGGCCAGATGTGAGTTATTGGGGGATAGAAGAGCTACTGTAAATAATAATAAAGAAATCGCCGGGTTATTGTGTAAAAAAAATACATTTTTAGCCACCTGCCAGAATGCCCCCGCCCACTGTGAAAAAGAAAGCAGTAAATGAAAAAAAAATCTTAACACTCATCTTTTATTTACTTTAATTACAAGCTAAAACATAAACCTTGGTTGTAAAAAAAAAAGTTGTCCTTTGATAAGAACATCAAATAAATATTTGAAATACGTTTTATTAGCACATGCATTCCATACATTCCATAGGGCTGAACCACACATGGACAAATGACATCATCAACTTGCGACTGGAAGTTGTGCCTATTGAGTGAAAGATTAACTACTTCTAAAATTACTAAAATATTTACATTGTTTTACATGTTCTTATTTTAGTTATAGAAGGCAATTATAATGTATGAAGGCATATAAGGCTTATCAGCCAGCCACTCTGTTACAGGTGAAAGTCCGGAATTAAAAATGTACTTGAGTAAAAGTACATAAGTACTGGTATCAAAATGTACCAAAAGTAGAAAGTACTCATTATACAGAATATCCCATTTCACAAGTTTTAAAATGTATAAAAGTCGCAATCACAATTTAAAAGTCGCAGTCACAATGCGTCACAGTCACAATGCGTCACAGTCACAATGCAGTCACATTGCGACGCATTGTGAGCTTGTAGATCTTCTATTTTCAAATGGCCCGAAATGTACAGTATATAATAATCTAAATCTACAAAGTAAGTAACTAAAGTTTAGTAAAAAATTAATGTGTAAAACATTTGTAAAAGCACAACATTTGCCTCTGATATGTAGTGGAGTAGAAGTAAAAGCATTTAAAATTGGAAATACTCAAAATTGTACTTGAGTACATGTTACTTTCCACCACTGGAAACGTATGGTTAAAAGCGGCATAGAACAGTCTGTTTTCACTCCTTTCATAGAGCCTCCATTCTGTACATTCTCTCCTCTCCTCCCTGCCCCGGTTACTCCTCAGAGACCAGGGGGCATCTGCTCAGGAATCTAGTCCACCTTGATTAGAAAGGGCCTATCCCGGCACATATGTTTTTATGCATGTCTTAATGAGGCATCAATTATGCAATGCAGAGAGGGGAAGATGCAAAGATGCCGCCTCAGCGTAATAGTAATAATGCAGGTGGCATGCTCCTATACCGAAGGCAAAGAAAGGACGCACGCAAAAAAAAAAAGTTGTGGGGTCGGACAGGTGAATTTTGAGGGAATTCATTAGCTTTTGAACTTGCCCTTGGTTATCCCGAGGGTGTAGGCTATCCTCATGAGAATGTAAAGAGTGGAGATCGTACATGGTGCAGTTGCAGTATTCCTTAGTCAGCTAGCTGCCACCCCACCACCTCCCCTTAACTCATTACGACCGGGTGTCATTTTAGATTTATTTGGCTATTAGAAAAAATAGCAGATCTACAAGCTCATAGTGCGGCACCGAGTGCCGCGCTATGAGCTTGTGTATCTGCTATTTTGTGAAAACTCGTGAAAATGTGTGCAAATCTTTGAATAATATGTTTTAAAGAGAACATTTTTAACTCCGATCTGTGCTTCTGGGGGTCCCTGGAACAACATATTTTGAGATGGGGGTCCGCGGCCAATTACATTTCACTTTGGGGGTCCTTGACATGGAAAAGTCGGCGCGCCACTGATATACTGTTAGGATTTCTCAAAAAAAACAACTCATCTCAAAATGTTTAGTTCCAGGGACCCCCAGAAGCAAAGATTTGAGTTGCAAATGTTCGCTTTAAAAGATATGTATTCAAATAATTGCACAAATTTCCACGATTTTTCAAAAAATAGCAGATCTACAAGCTTATAGCGCAGCACTCGGTGCTGCGCTATATAAGCTATAAAAACTATTTTTTGAATAGCCGTGTGATCGTTAGTGAACATGGCTGAATGTTAGAGCGATCCAGGGCTCTGACGTCCACCGACATGGTTTGAGTTTCTACATCGGGGGGGCAGGAGGCTTTGTGCAGCCTGTACCGCAATCATTCCTCCCGTTATTAGTTACTCTAAAAATAGGCTGCTTTGTTTTTGTCTCCGTTGCAGGCTGGATTATCACACGTTTTCCCTGCCGCTCTTCGCCATGAATCCGCGTAAACACGACCGCGTTGTTAATTGCCCACTGGATTTTGGCTCAGAGTCAACATGTCTTAATTCCCCCCCCCCCCTGCAAAGATAACAGGAGAGGTTAATGCAAGCTGGTGCGATTGGGGAGAGGGGAGAGGGGGGAGAATAATGGCGATGACATAGTTCTTAATCCTTCAATGGCAATCCGGCAAAATATCAAAATCGCTCAGAAACGCTGCAACATTAATCTTGAAACCCTCAACGATGTCTCCTCGTTCCACGTGAGAAACACAAATCACAGACTGCCGAGAACCCCCCCCCTCGTGGCCAATTAGGCTGGCTGTCTGGATGGTTGATGGGTTGAGTGGTGGTCTGCTTGCTTAGGGTTGCTTTTTTTCCTTTTTTTTTGTGGGGGGCTATTGGCATATCTCCACTGGCAGCGGTAATCTTGTCCTTGTTAAACTGGGGTCAGTGTCTTGTGCCCCTAACCCTCCACCTCCATCCACATCATCAGAGAGAGAGAGAGAGAGAGAGAGAGAGAGAGAGAGAGAGAGAGAGAGAGAGAGAGAGCACCAGATGGTGGATACAGAGGCACAGTCTCAGTCAGTGTCAGCTGATCTTGAAACCCAGAAATGTAGTACTATGTAGTACTATATGGATCAAGAGGACAGCCAAACAGTTGGTCACCCTTGCTGATGGCTATACCGTTTAAGTGTCTCATTATCTGACTCGTGACTATAAATGCAGTTAAATGGCATGCATTCACCGTGCTGTGTAATCCTTCGCTTTGCTTTGTTAATCCATGTAAGTATTCCATTTTCCGGGCTGAGAATATCTATAAATAAGAGTGATCAGATGTCGCTAATCGTTTGTGTTCGCCGTCAGCGTATGTCAGCGTGACTTTTTATGGACACTGTCCGTTAGCTCTCTTTAAAAACAACCTCATTCAACTGGAAAAAAATAAAACCTCTAGATGAAAGTGATAACTATTTATTTGACCAGGTATTTACAAGACACAAATGAAGACCACAGCCAAAATATTGGTAAAATAGTTATCACTATCACAAAAGAGCCAGCTTGTGTAGATTCTACTTTTTACCGTAAGCGTGTGTGTGCGCGTGCGTGCGTGCGTGACTAGCCATCACCATAGTTGTTTTTGTTTGGTTTAAGCAGTGACAATAGGCTCTATCAAAATTGTTTCAGAGAATGACCCACATTTCGTATGCAAGACGAGCCTTTTGGGTTGTTTGTCTCTTTTCACGGACATCTACGTTCAAATGAATAACATGGGGAATCCAGTACATTAAAGGCACAGCAATCAGTGGCATCTGTCAGGTTGATTTACAGCAACTGGCATGTGTCACCCTTTGCTTTAACCCCATCTGAGATGTCATTTCTGCAAATACAGTTTGATTTGAGCTTCTTTGATCATAAGATCCAAGGCTCTACAGTGACATATTTTCCCAATTATAACAGGATTTATGTTTGTTAGTTAAACAAACAAAAACTAATCTTTTTTTAAATTCATTTTTACAGTTTCTACCAAAACGGCAGCACTTTAAATAATACTTTTAAATCAGTGCAAATTATTTCCCCATAAATAGTGGGACAACTGATCATACAACCCTTTTAAGAATGAGGTACTTGATCTCTGTGTCCTCTATTTCAGAATGTTGATAGCATAGTTTCATAACACATGTCTAGGCAATAATTGAGAATACTGATGTTGTAATTGACTTCTTGTGGCTTTAATTTTCATAAAACGATGTTGTTCTTTGTTTGTGCTGTCTTCAGATACCACACAAAGGACTCTGCACAATTCTCTCAGAGATAAATGAACACTCAGGATTTTGTGGTGTATACCAGTGGTCTTTAAATCTGAAAGTATGCAAATGCATATATGCAAAAACAAGTAAAAATCCGGAATTAAAAGTTTACTTGAGTAAAAGTACAAAAGAATTGGTATCAAAATGTACTTAAAGTACCAAAAGTAAAAGTACTAAAATGTTTGAAAATAGCAGATCTACAAGCTCACAACGCGTCAGATCGCGACGCGTTGCGAGCTTGTAGATCGGCAATTTTTTAGCCTAGGTGTAAGATAAGGTTAAAGTGGTTAATGTATGTTTTATAATGTAATCATTTATATCTGCAAAGTAACTGGTAACTAAAGTTTTCAAATAATTGTAGAGTGGAGTAAAAGTACAATATTTGCCTCCGAGATGTTGTGGAGGGGTGCATTTCTCCTTTCCGACATGTCGCCTTTCCGACGTTGACGAACCCTATACCTAACCCTAACCCTAACCCTAACCGCACGCGGAAGCCACTAGTCGGAGTGGTGAGATGTCGGAATGGAGAGTGAACACCGTTGTGGAGTACAACTAAAAGTATAGCAAATTGGAAATACTCCAGTAAAGTAAAAGTACCTCATATAAGTATAGTACTTGAGTTAATGTACTTAGTTACTTCACACCACTGCATTTTGAATACTCTCATAAATGAGAGTTATGGGGACCTCCTTGAAATTAACGTATGTTCCCATTGCCAGGAATCACCACCGTGCTGACCATGACCACGTTGAGTACCATCGCCAGGAAGTCTCTCCCCAAAGTGTCCTACGTGACGGCCATGGACCTCTTTGTCTCCGTGTGCTTCATCTTCGTCTTCGCCGCGCTGATAGAGTACGGCACGCTGCACTACTTCGTCAGCAACAGGAAGCCCAACCCTAAAAAAGACAAGAAGAAGAAAAATCCGGTGAGCAGTCTTCCCAAAATCAAAACACACAAACGAGGGTTAACAGGCTGCAGGTGTTCTGTTTTTCTGTTCTTTTTATTTACGTGAAGGTTCTTTACACAACAAGCTACAGAGGAAAGTGTCAATTTCAGCTATTGTGTTCAGCAGAAAGTTGTTACGTCATGACTTTATGTCTGGTCATTGATTCATACTAGACAACTGGATCTCAATGTGGGGTCCTTGAGGGGATTCCCCAGTTAACCAAATAATAAACCATATAAATGAATCATTAAGTTGCTTTAGTGAAGTAATTACACATTTGCCATGTTATCCATAAAAATGGCCTATAGGAAATTTTTCTACCTGATGGACCCAACGTTGCTAAATGTCAACATTTGCATAAAAGCTTACCAAAACTTTTTTTTTTTTTAAACATTATGTTTTCCTCTTCAAAATACTCCTACAAGACCATCTGAAAGGTTAAAAAAATGTTTTTGTACAAATTGCAAGTACAAATATATCCGGGTCTTAGAGGGTTAAACCCCAGCATCGGAATTGTGAGGAAAGCTTTCAATTAAAATAGCCAGTCGACAGTGAGCTATTTTCGGCTATTTTCAGCGAAAACTTTCCCCACAATAACAGAACACAGAAAAGATACTAGTATTGAGCCATGAGGGACTCCGGTTACCCATATGGGGTTTAAGTGGGGTTAAATGATAGTTAGGAACCAAATGTAAGGCCTGTAACCATTATGTACATAAGGAACCAAATGGACCTTTCCATTTGATTCCATTTGTACACTCTCAGAGTTAAATTAACGCTGATTATTTGTAGATTGGGGTCCTAGAGATTCAAGGGCTAGACCACTTTGGTAGAGGTTGGGGTTGTGTAGTTACCTTGCCACGATGTAACTCCAAAGGTGGACAAGAAATCAAAAATAATTGCTGCATTGATTAGAAATTGATAATTCAAAAATGCTCCTCATCGACTTACATCGTAAAGTGAAACAGCTCTCAAAGTCTCTTTTAGCACATAAACAAACACAAACAAAGCTGATTCAGACAATATAGAACATCACCCAAACCCACTACTGTTTTTCTTTTTAATATAAATGTCAACTTCCTGTTGATTGTACTATTTGAAGAATATGGGGGTCTATGGCACACCAAACTGGGGGTCCTGAAAATTAAAAAGGGTTGAGAATCGCCATGCAAAGACTTTTGTTCAGTCAAAATCCTCCAGTATGCAGTACACTGTAGGCGAAGGGTCAAAGATTTCAGACCTTTTGCTTGTTATTTATAGATCTTCCCCTCAACAACCCAATCACCCCTCGTGTATTATGGCGTATATACATGGGATAAGCCTTAGGGACATCTCTTTACCCCGTGCTGCTCTGTCCCTAAGGGAGCAATCTCCCCCAGAGGTCACGACCTCATGTCACTCAGGGTGGGTGGTGGCGGGGGGGGGGGGGGGGGGGGGGGGGGGATCAGTCAACCTGTCCTTAATCTGTGCAACACATCTGTCACAGCACATCACACATCTGTAATCTAAACCCGTGTCACATACTACTATATAACAGGAGTGCAGTCTCTCGTACTGTATAGGAGACTTGAGTCCCACGCACAGCAGCGTATAGTGGCTTCCCTCTCTACAACAGCAGTGGTTTTCAACCTTTTTCATGCCAAGGAGGACCCCTTAAATTGATATACGTTTTGGCCGCGGACCCCCATCTGAAAAATGTTTTGTGCCAGGGAGTTAAAAATGTTCGCTATAAAAATTACATTACATTCAAAGAGATGCACACATTGTCAAGATTTTTCCAAAATAGCAGATCTACAAGCTCATAGCGCGGCACTCGGTGCCGCGCTATGAGCTTGTAGATCTGCTATTTTTGAATAGCACAAAGTATATAACATAATGGTTATAGCGAAAATCTAAAATGACAAGGACGCGTCCTATTTGTAGGTAGGCTATCACAACCAAACCTCGTTTTTCATTGTGATTTTTATATTAATATTATATTATCAATAAAACCTTAGTGTTTCGCAAATTATTTAGGCTTATACTTGCAATATTCTGAAGGCCCACTAGGTGGGCCGGCCCCAGGTTGAGGATCGCCGGCATAGTTAGTGGCTTCCGCTAGTCTACGGTATACTTTTTTTATTGAGGCAGAAGTCTGATTATAGGTGGTCCCTCTGACTCTCCATTTTCCCATCTCTCCTGTCATTCTCCACATAGTTATCCCCTCATAACAGACCAGGTGAAGATCATCATCGTCACAATGTGTGGTATTCTCTGCCGCCCATGCAATGAGGAGAAACAACGACAGAGCTAACTAGCCAATACTGTTCCTGAACAAACAGTGTGGTCGTATTGATTGACGTTAGTCTCCCAAGCCAGACTGTTGACTCCAGCCATTTGCAAAATGCTTCCGACCAGTGTTGCCATGTCTGCTTATTATAAGCGACTTTGGGCTTGTTTTTCTGTAACGTTGCTTGTCAATTATTGGTAGCATGCGGGTTGCTGGGTGCTGGGCTTGTTTGTTTGTAAAATGTAGTTGCCAATTTGGGCTTGTTTCCTAATGTTGTTAAACCTGTGGTTCTCAAACATTTTCATGTCAAGGACCCCCAAATTAAATGTAATTATCCACGTATACCCATCTGAAAACATTTGGTGCCAGGGACCAGATTTCTGTTGTTAAAAATAATATTTCAAAAATATTTTCCCCCAAGATGTATTTGAAAATAGCCGATCTGCAAGCTCACGACACTGGCTTCCGCCTCAACTATGTAGCATTCGAAGAGTGTGGAATAGTTTTCTGGCTTGAGAGGCTACACTGGTGTCCACATAAAATGGTGTTCCACGTAGCTCCATAATTATTTGCCTCGCCATTGACTTCCAGTATAAAATGTATATTTCAAAAAGTAAAATATTTTATGTATAAAACCTTTGAACGATAAAAGGCAGATAAAAGGCAGTCTCCGCACACAAGGTCTGTGACCGAAAGCCTGCAATCATTTTTTTTATTAAAACCCAAGTCTTTTTTTTGCCACCATTAAGTATTAAAAGTTGTATGGAAGCCTACGAAGCCAAACATTTAAAAGTCTGAAAGAACTTTCTATGTCAAAGTATGAAGGAGAAGAAAGGGTCCAAAGTTTTGGGGGGGAATAAATAAATAACAAATAGGGTAAAACAACATGAGTGGGCCTTTAGTGAGTTCACTGACCAACATTCTGTCGATGCAGTCAGAGCAGCAACATATAACACTGTAGTTGAACATTTGAGGAGAACTGGAGCGCTCTACTTTCCATCGCTGTAACTAAGGCTCTGCTGCGGGGCTCTGAAGTAACTGGATGAATGAATGAATAATGAACGGGAAGGTGGTATGCCAGTTTACCATCTCAGAGGGGATGTTCTGACTCGGCTTGCCAAGTGCGTGCGTGTCTGTGCGTGTTTATGTGCGTGTGTGTGTGTGTGTGTGTGTGTGTGTGTGTGTGTGTGTGTGTGTGTGTGTGTGTGTGTGTGTGTGTGTGTGTGTGTGTGTGTGTGTGTGTGTGTGTGTGTGCGGTGGTGTAAAGTAACTAAGTACATTTACTCAGGTACTGTAATTAAGTAAAATTTTGAGGTACTTATACTTTACTGGAGTATTTCCAATTGTCTATACTTTTACTTCTACTCCACTACATCTCAGAGGCAAATATTGTACTTTTACTCCACTACAATTATTTGAAAACTTTAGTTAGTTACTTTGCAGATACGAATTATTATATTATTAAACATACATTAACCACTTTAGCCCTATTTTATACCTAGGCTATTTGAAAATAGCCGATCTGTAAGCTCACAACGTGTCGCATTGCGATGCATTGTGAGCTTGTAGATATGCTATTTTCAAACATTTTGGTACTTTTACTTTTGGTACTTTAAGTACATTTTGATGCCAATACTTTTGTACTTCTATTCAAGTACATTTTTAATTCTGGACTTTTATTTGTAACAGAGTACTTCTAGATTGCAGTATTGATACTTTTACTTAAGTAAAACATTTGAGTACTTTTTCCACCACTGCTGTGCGCGACTGCGCGTTTATGTGTGTGTGTGTGTGTGTGTGTGTGTGTGTGTGTGTGTGTGTGTGTGTGTGTGTGTGTGTGTGTGTGTGTGTTTGTGTGTGTGCTTCGATCTCTACGATAAGTTATAAAATATATATGCTCTAAAAATAACAGAAGACAGAGGAGATTAGATATAAAGCAAAAGAACAAAAGCACTTTTGATTTCCTTTAAGCTGTGTTCCATATAAATCAACTTCTCTGCTAGAGATACTAACACTGTGTCCTATTTTAGAGCTGTGATGTTTTGTTTGGGGTTTATTTCTCTCCCAAAATACTGTATTATGCACAGCCACCAGTGTTTTATCTTATGTATGCACACTAGATCTGATAACACATATCCGAGGGCTTACTGTCTTATCAACGAGATGCAAACAATCTTTTGATGTGTACCACATATAAGACAGCTAATAAAGAAGAAGAATTAATGAATCAAAATGAACCAAATGTGTGAAACATTCTGTAATGGCTTAGATAAGATTACTTATGCATTGCCTCAGTTTAAAGTCATGACAAGTGCCAACGTTTACCACGTTGTACCAATGTACCACATTAAATACTCATAAGCCACGTAGACACTATTTAACCGATGTATTATGCTATAATTAATCTCTCTCTACTTTCTATAATTAATCTCTCTCTACTTTGTGTCAGTCGTAGATGTTCCAAGGAGTTCCAACAACTTTAAACACAGTGTCCCTATTTTGGGCATGGCATTACAGGCAACAGATGTCAAAGATTTTCAAAAATGTTGAATTGTTTTCCCAAATGTCTTTGAATTGATATTATTCTTATTCTTATTATTAATAATTTATTCACTTATTTATATTTGAAAAATAGCCATTCTACAAGCTCACAACACGTATGCAATTCTTGTAGATTGGATATTTTTGAACACATTTAAATAGGGCTTATGTGGTTAAGAGCACCGCCACCTGTGATACTGTGTGTTGTACTATGCATCTCCCCCCTTGTCTGTTGTGTAATAAGTATGTCTCTTTCACAGTACACCGCCAAATCCTGAGCGTTAGTCTAACTCTGAGCATGTTAAAATGAACCCCGGGTCTGATTTTTACACTTAGGATTTTGCTGTGTACTGTAACCTACATGTCTCTTTTCTACCTTCCTGTTAAGACAGTAGAGTTGTATGTCTGTGTCTGTTTGATTATCTAATTGTTTAGCCGTCTGTTTACTCCAGTGTTGCTCTCTCTTAAAAAAATTCCACATGTTCTTTGTTTCCTGTCCCGGACAAAAGCTCCTCCGACTCTTTTCGTCAAAGGTATACTGCCTGTGTCTGAGTTTATACCCTCTACTGACTGCATGTGTTTGCTGCATTGTGGCTCTTTGGGCCCCTAGCACTTCACTGCTTTGACCAGTACTGCCTCTCCTTAAAGCATATCCTCTCTCTGACTACCTGTGTGTACTTCCCACTTGAGTTCCTGGCTAGCAAAATAAGCAGAAATAACACGAAAACCTGGGCTCCGCAAGCGCACAGTGCGGAGGCAGCCAGCCAGCCAGACAGACGTATACCCTACTTAATGTGGTTTTGTTTGGAATCTCAAATAACCATGCCCACACATAGTGTGTACATGTGAAAATGATTGCACCAGCCAAGGGCCCTGTATGACAGCATTCTGGCTCCCTCTGTCCTGTGTCAAGCCTAATTTATGCTATATCGTGCGCCGAGAATGGCGGAGAATAGAAGACCTGTAAGCTCACAACGCGTCGGAATCCTTGACGCGTCGTGAGCTTGTAGGTCTGATATTCTCGGCGTGTGACTCTGTCTATATCAGGCTTTATATTGCGCCGTACTCTACGTTAAGCTAGTAGTTGCTGCAACAGCTTCTTCTTCTTCGCCTTCTTCGTCTTCTTCTTCTTCTTCTTCTTCTTCTTCCCCCACATCTCCTGCCAGTAAATCTATAACCGTGTTTGTTGGGCTTCTAAACCCTGACGCTTCCTACAGAGTCAGCAGAGCCTTAACAGACTGAAATAGACAACCCCGACACTGTGTTAAGTCTAATTAGAGCTTGGGTCCGTTCAGTGGATTAACACAACGTAATCTCTAAATACCCAGAAACCGCACACCAGGTGGGTGGGCGCCAGCGAGGAGCTAAATTTAGGAAATAACCTCCAGTATTTTACCCAAGATATTTTACATATAAACTTAATTTATGAAATACATTAAATGCTAAAGATTTACCTACGAATATTTTATTGTATTTTAATAGTTTTTACAATGATTCACAAATCCCCTTTTTCTGCAGGTGACTAATTGTGAAAGGCAAATTTGTTGCTAAAATGACATATATTAGACAAGCATTCTGACGGCTGAGTCATACTTTGTGGCATGGCTGTGTCGCTCGACCAAAAATAAATAAATGCATTACATACATACATATTTTATTTTATTTTGTTGTTTTCATTGTCACGAATCACATCGACACTTTTTTCAGCTTGAAGTACAGAATGACACAGAGTGACACAGCCATGCAGCTAAGTATAAACCGGGTGCTTGATGTTGGTCCTAGGAGGTTGTCTAACTTTCAGCCAGTTAAAGTTGCAGATCCCACTGTGCCGTACGTATTGTATTTTTCTTTGCTAACCCCTGTGGCCCCAGGGCCTGGGCCCCACCACTGCCGTACGGCGGGATGCTGTCTGTGCTACTTCCTTCTGCTTGAGCTTCCACCACGCTTCCCCGCAGTGCAGCCAATCCCCTTTGAGAACTGACTCACATAACCTGCTGTGCTAATCATTCCAGCACGAGCCCAACTGGCTATTAATTCAGGGGGAAAAAAGGGTGGGAAAGAAACAATGGGGGGAAAAAAAGCATGTCTTTTTTTCATGGTTATGTATCGTTTTCAAGGGGATGACAGCCACCCTTGTGTACACTAGTGCTGGGCAAAATGTGAAGCCGCCAGGAATGGCAATTAATCCATGTGGGAACTCTACCACATGCTTACCGACATTTCTCTATTTGTGAGTGAGTGACAAGTAAAGCCCTCTTGTCCATTGTAAACATCTAACAATACGTGTCAGTCAGCATGAAGCATGTTTTACAGTGCCCAATGTAAATACACCTGGTTGGACTATAATGTTATTACAGTTGCGCGGTTATTTGATGTACTTTTTTACATTTCAAAACCAAGACGTGAACAAGCTTTTAGGCGACAGCAAGTGGCAGTTCTTTGAAATGTGCAGTGACGATAAATCTGTGGAGGTTGGCCCGTTGACGTCTGCGAGCTCACAATGCACTGTATTTCTTAACGTTGAGGTCAACGCCCAGAGTGTACTGTATCTGCAAGGTCAGGGAAAACTTCGACTGCCAAGAGGAGGGATTGAGCAGTTAATCTTCCAAAGAACCAGAATTCCAATTTGTGCAAAGGTGGCATGGCATTTTGAGATAAATCGTGATGAAAACTCACTATTTGAATACTAATTGTCTCCCTTTCAAGTGACAGGGCAAAGACGTGCTGATGTCACTGTCCTATTTCGGGAGTCTTTCATAGATGAAGGCCTGTGTGTGCCCTCCAGCAGTGAGCGCAGCTTGAAATGGAGTTTATTTTAACACATTAAAGTGGCAGGAGGAAGAGTGGGCTGGAGGGATGCGTTGTACATCTTCCAACAAAACACTCCGTATCTCTCAGCTTAGATCCCTGGTGCATCATATAAGCCAATTACAATGTGTCCTGCATTTCTTACAGTGAAGCTCCCACAATGTCATCCACACAGCATCAAAATTATGTAATTTCAGTGAGTCATCGCACACCAAGCAGGACTTAATGCTTTGATCTGCAAATTTCATCTCACGATGTGTTCAATTGTTGTACAGCGACAGTAGGGTCATTACCATTAAATGTGGAATGGAATTGCCCAGCACTAGCATCATAAATCTGCAAAATAACAATGTAAAAAAAAGGAAACCTCAGCAAGCCAGCTCTATCCCAGAGTTTACCCAAAGGTGTAATTTGCATCATGAGTTCCACGGGGACTGACCCATTGTCAGCTAATGTATAGGCCTAAACACCCCTAATTACAACCACAGGTGCTAGTTATGGGCCCATTTGTATTACCCTGACATTTCCTTCAAAAGGATCCGTTGGCAAGTTGAAGGTGCAAATTACATTTCGCTGACTACTGACAGAAAATGAATGAGGTCCCTCGGCGTTGTGTTGCACAATGCTGAGCGCTCGCAGTGACTCTGGTGGCTAACTGCATCCCCTTTTTGTCCTGTTCAAAAGCAGACACCCACGGTGGACATTCGCCCGCGCTCAGCCACCGCCATCCAGATGAACAACGCCTCGCACATGCAGGAGAGGGACGAGGAGTACGGCTACGAGTGTCTGGACGGGAAGGACTGCACCAGCTTCTTCTGCTGTTTCGAGGACTGCCGCTCTGGGGCGTGGCGGCACGGCAGGTTGCACATCCGCGTCGCCAAGATAGACTCGTACGCGCGCATCGGCTTCCCCACTGCATTTGGCCTCTTCAACCTCGTCTACTGGGTGTCATATCTCTATCTCTAAGGTTCTGTTGTGTGGCCAGCCTTATCACACAGTTCATCGCATTACATCCATCCATCCGTCCTCTGCTCCAGCGAAAAACATTTTCAAGGAGGAGACCAACTCAAATCCACAATATTTTGATTTGACATTCTCTCTTCTTTTTTTCCTGGATGATGAAATTTGTATTCATGACTTTTACTCTCTCTCCAGTATTAGTTATATGTTTACAATAACGACAATGCAAAAGTTGTAGCATTATAACTAACTGGCATGAAGGCGTCTGATGATGTGTAGTGAAACAATGATTGTGCTAGGGGATAGCGAAACTCTGAGTTCCATTATTTATTTTTGCATGCCTACAGTAGGCTTTAACAGATTCCCTCTACTGTTACACAAGGATGCTTTTCCTTTCAAACGTACTTATCTCTTCTCTGTGGGCGCAGCATTGATTGCTTTGTAGGATGTCTATGAACAGTGAAGGTCTACAAGCAAAGATCTTATTCTCCCTCTCCTGAGATGACACTAACCTACTGATATTCCAATTAGTCATCTGTCCAGTATTTTCTGAGCGGCGTTAGGTTACGACCTCAACTCGCACAGCGTTACTACAATTTTATTTAAATCCATCTAACATACAAAAGAAAAGCTAAATCTGAAGCACTTTAATAGAGCAATGTTGGACAGTGAGTGAGATTTTTGAGATTCACTTTGATAAAAATGTATTCTGCTATCTGGTACAAGTAAACATTCTTTTTTTGTTTTCATGTGAGGTTTCACAGAGTTAGATAATGCTATTTATGATCAATGGTCACCTGTACAGACCCTGTATATATTTTATTATTGCGTAGTGTTTTACATTTATTGCATGCACCTTTCAGGCCAAAAAAAAAAAAAATCAACACATTTTAAGGTCTTCTATTGTTGGCTGGAAGCAAAAAAAAAAAAAGAGCACTGTTGGTTATCATTCAGAATCTCATTATATGTTCTTGCAACGAAAAGTGGGAAATGAAACAAAAAACAAAAATGTTTTTGATCTCTTTTTGTTTGTGTATTTCTCCAAGTTGAGAATTATCTTTATCTACGAGCAAGATCAGTTAAGGATTTTATTCTGCTATCAGTAATAACAGCCTAACCTTAGCCTACTGTATAGGCTGTGATGAAAAAAGTCTCTAGTATTAAAAACAATGACATAAAGGTATATACATAAGACGCTGGTGGCTCGCATACTGGTTTTCTGAGCATACAGGGAAACGGCATAAAAACATAGTATGTATACCAACAAAAGGATGCATATTGGGTTCCTACACAATAACATCCTCTGTTAATTTAACTTTGAGGATTTTGCTGTGTATAAATTACATATCAATGCATTAAGGATTTCTTTTCAGTGTAAGTATTGCATATCAATGTATGTGTATTTCCAAAGGCTGTATCTTCTCCCAAGTATATGACTTCAAACATGCATTACTATTCTAATGCAAATACAAGTACTGTGTACACAGGTAAAGGTATCTTATATCTGGAACTTTAAAACCAGTGGTTGAACAGGGCTACCGTGAGTATATATACCTTCAGTAATCATTTGAGTATTTAAAGGCAATGGGGAACAAAAACAATGTGTGAAATATTAGTAAAGTTGACGAGTACAACACAGGTAAAAAAAATAAAAAATAAATGTAATCTGTGACCGGATATGTAGGCCTTATTAACACTCTCTCTGTCTCTGGCTGTCTCTTTAAAGACACTGTGGAGTTGTAAATTATCTGACTTTGACAAAATGATCAAATGGTCTGGAAGATGTTCAAGGAATTTCAGTATTTTTATTTTATTTTAATTGTTTGGGTTACTTTATAATACAGTGTCAAAATGAGTTGAGAACGAACACGGATAAAGTAACAGTTGTGAATGTTTAACATAATATCCTTCACTGTTAAGTACTGTATAATCCCTCACAATTAAACTTTGATAAAGAACATAGGGCAGGTGTTTCTACCTGACTCGTTATCTCCTAAGCAGGTGTAAATCACATTGTTTTATGTATATATATTTTAAAGGGGGACACACCATATATCAGACCCATATCATTTTTGTAAATGTATATACTATATTTGTTAATTTCAGCATTCCAACAATACATCATTCTATATTAGATTTATTGTATTATGATGGGCTGACTCTATAAAATATATCATGGGCGGGGTATTTATTTATCTATTTATTTAATTGAAAATTTGTTGTATTTTATGTTGATATAGCCCCCCTGAAGAGAAACAGAGAATGCTAACGTTGAAATGAGAGAGACACATTTGTATTGATTTATTTATTTTTTGTTCTATGTGGTAATGGAGTTTGATCTTGTTGATCTGTGTATTTTCTATGTTGTGAACTACATGCTTTGGGCCCGTCAAACGTATTATATCCGTCAAATAGTTCCAGTTACCCGTTACCTGTGCAGCTTCAAAATTTGAGACTCAACTGTTTTCAGAAAAGAAAGAAAAATAGACACTCTACTGCTGTGTTAATTCCTGAGGTGGCAACAAGACGTTTGCTTAATTTTGTGATTATTTATTTGTATACTGCCTCTTTCATCTGTAACACTGCAAACCACCCCCATGGTTTGAATGTTAATTTCTGCCCTAATCAATGACAGTAATCATACATGTCCTAGAGTCCTTTCTCCTTTTTGTATTCAATTGTGGTTTTCTTGTGTTTCAAAGCTTACGCTTAGTATTCTTGACTTGTCTTAAAGCTGGATTTATACTCCAATGCACCATGGTGTTGCTTGCTGACAACAACTGATTTACAAGCTAAAAACGGTTTGCATCACCGCCGTACTACGGAGTATAAGTTAGGCATTTGTGTGCACATATCTTTCACATCTGAAGGAAATATATGTGTCAATAGTAATGTACATTGGTCACCATTGATATTATTTTTAGTTTAGAGAAATACATGGAATGGAAAAAATGTGTTTAAGTGCCAACATTAGCCACACGTCATACACAATATCAAAACATATGATTCCTGGTTCATCCTATTACTGTAGTGTAGATCTACAGTACTTTGTGGATAAAATGAAATGAACACTTTTGTGTTCTCCGAGAAAATGCTGTACAGAGAATACAATCCCATGTTTATTATTGATTGGCACACAATGGAGATAATATCATTTTCAGATGCTTGAAACATGCTAATTTTTGGATATCTCATATTGCAAAAGGTTAAAAACATCTTTTTGAGTTTTGTTTTGCTCATTTGGACAGCAATCAGACCATACACATATTATGCAAGTCAAGCTCAGATTGTTTACATGCCCATAGTACAGAGAGCCTAGCATGTCATATGTCTGTAAAGAATGATTTTGAGAAAAAAAGAAAAGGAAAAAAGAAATTGTGTTTTTTTTTCTCCATATGGATAAAGCTTGTATTATCAATGTTTCGTGTCTTTTCACATACTGTACTCCAATATAACGGCAAACCTATATGAAGGTCACAAGGGAAGCTGAACGGTGTTGATAATCACTAAAAAGTGCATAGCACAAACAGGTCAACTAGTAAAGTCCAGAGGGTTTATTTAAACCTCATACAGTAGTTAGATTAACCCTCTGGATTTGTCTGTGTACAGAGAGGAACTTCAGATAGTTCAAGGAATCTGGACTAATCTAAGCTTTAGCTCATCTGCCCTCAGGCCTTTGCCTCCATTATTGTACTGTATTTATTTTCCAGAAAGCGCCTCTATTATTTATTTGGGGACCCACAAATGAGACCTATATGTGAAGAGCACACGTACATACTTTCTATTATTATATATTTTGTCAGACTGCAGAAAACATGCCATGATGTATTTGCCGGAGCCATGTACTTGTTTTCCAAAAAACAAAACAAAAAAAGATCTCATCTGGTTACCATAGACATGTTAGTTGTTTGCCATCTAAACATACAGTATACGTACTGTATTTCTTCAGTATTGTATGAAAAGGGGCACTGATGAATTCTGTTAGGGTCTGCATAATATACTATACATGTACTGGAAAAAAAAGAAGTCCTTTTCATAAGGGAATTGCACACAGCTGTGGTATTTTACAATAAAATGATTGCATTCAACTGTGTTTTGTGTTTCTATATTTCAACTTGTCCATACCCAGGAATGTGCACTACCCTTCAATCAGTAGTTCTCACAACTTTCAATATTTTTCAAAAATGTAAAAAAATAGCAGATGTACAAGCTTGCAGTGCGGCACAAAGTGACGCGCTGTGAGCTTGTATATCTGCTATTTTTGAATATAGCCAACACAAAAATTGAAAACGACACAGATGCAGTTTTAATGGGTTAACTTTTGGAGAGGAGCGCTGCTCATTTGATCCTGCTGGCTGTATCTGACAACCCCGGTCATTTACGATCTGACGTTAAATCCTTGCCACAACCATACAAACCATGAAACCAACCGTACATGGTTACGTTGTTTCAGCTAAGCCATTTGTTGTGCTAATAACACAGATGACACGTCTTTGATGATGACACAGCAACGGTTGATCGGCGCGAACGTTGCGGGTGTCAATAAACACTGCATGCGAGCGCTTCGGACATGATTCTCAAAGCGCCCCACCATCGCTCATAAAATGCTTTCTGTGGACACGGCTCCTAAATCAAAGTCCTTCATAACTTTGTAACACTGAGCCAGTTATCTCTGTGCTGCCGGGCACATTGGTGTGTGTGAGCCCCGAAGCTATGGTCCACCCACCGTCCGACTGGGTTATGGGACCAGTGACGACCGCAGCTACAGATCCTATAGCCCGAGGGGACCGCAACCGCGACAACAGAGCCCATAGCCCGTGGCAAAATGTTGATAAACAGATTACATTTGGGGAAAGTGAAAAATGGGCTCCGTCACTCTCTATGCAAAGGTCAATGCCTGTGTGCAAGTTCAGATCAATCGGTCAACCCACTGAGAAGAAACGTGCATTCAGACAGGACAGACAGACAGAGATTTCCTCATTTTATAGTAGGATTTTAATAAACAGAGATAGAAATGATTATTCAGATTCGAAGGTTCAAGAGTTGAAATAAGCTCGAAAGTTTTCCATCCACACTTAAAAGATGCCTAAAGCATTGTTCCATCTTCAGTAACTGTAAGCCTGCAGTGAGAGAAACATATTTTTGTTCAATATGCATCCATTTGTGTAGCCCAGCTAATATAACTGTGATTACCTGCACTCAAACTTCCAGTATTCAGCTTAGAGGCCATGTTTATCCCATAAACTTTGCCTCTCTATACTGCTGCTGCCAAACCACTTTTCAAAGCATAAAGTTTTGTTTGATTTTAAGATAGCCACTGGATTTCTGTACGGTATTGCAGAGTCCTGAAACTTGTTCTCAACACACTCATTAAAAAAAAAAAAATAGCATTTAAAGCAAAGTAGCTGAAAATAGACAGAATAGTGCAGAAATTCAAACATCCAACCATGCAATGAAGTTTAGCCATTTTGCTATTTCCCCTGGCAGCTTCCCCAGGTACTGACGGCTGCAACCCACGACTTAAATTGCCCTGGGTAGGCTACACAGCCTGACAGAGATATGCACTTCACTGACTGCACATTTATGGTTGGAAACTGACGTGCATGGGTATACCATACATACTTGAACATACCAGTCAGTCAAAGATGAATCTATCCTGTCCAGGTGATACATTCAGCTAGTAACGCTGCAGGCATTACAGATTTATCATCCATTGCTCCCCTTTTGATTAACTTAAATAATGTAATCACAGAAGTGCCAGTTAGGGAGATAGAGATGCCCAAAGGACATGAGGGTTCCAAATTGGGAGGCTCACAACGCGTCACATTACACACACACACACACACACACACACACACACACACACACACACACACACACACACACACACACACACACACACACACACACACACACACACACACACACACACACACACACACACCATACAGAGCAGTACCTAAACAAAAATGTTCACCTCTGGCGGGTACAGTATATCTTTTTTTGTCAGTGTGTTTATTGCTCTTCTTCTGAGTCAAGGCCAATGGTTTTGCTGACTGAGGACAGAAGTTCTGCTTCTGAAGGGGTGGGTGTGTTCGTTTAATTAAATTTTTGGCTTGCAGTACAATAAAGCAGAATTAATGACTAATAGCAAAGCACTTGGTCCAAATGATAAAATGCATCTCTTCCTCCTTGAAATGTTGCCCACTTTTTCGACACTTTGGGAGTAATACTGTTAACACTCACTGAATCATCTATCATCCATTTAACTCCTGCTTAAGTTTCGACAAAATCACGCCTAATCGTAACATATTGCCTTTCTGTTTCACATTTAAAGTTGGATTTGGAAGAATTGTCTGTAGACCCGAGGTAAATGCTGACTACCATGTATTCAAGGTGGTCCCCCAAAGTTGTATGTTTAGTTGCAGAGTAGTTGAAAGAGTAGCGTAGCGTAGCCTGACCCAAACCTAGTAGTTCCATAAGTCTACAAATTGTCTTGTGAAGTCCAATTCAACTTTTCTGATGTATTTGGCATATTTCCATCCATACAGTACATGCCTGAAGTACTGGTAAGTGGAGGTAGCAATGTCTCTTATAAAGATAGTTAGCTTGCTGTCAAAAGCGCCCAAACAGTTTGCCCAGCAGCTTGTAATTCGAGATTGAGCTTGTTGAAGTGTCTCGTCCTCAACTTCTGGGTAGTCTTGGTCTTTTTCAGCCAGCAAGACAAGCATCAAAGTAGCCTAGGAAACTCTCCAAAACCTTTCCACAGCGTAACCACTGAGTGCAGAGGGATATCTGCATGCAGTCCATTTCTTCAAGCAGGAACTGGAAGTGTTGTGTGATAGCAGATCGCTTAACTATGAAGTTAACCATCTTCACCACTGTAGCCTTAAACGTCAATAAGATCTGAATTTAACCTTTTTGCATGTAGGTTTTCTTGATATATTATGGAGTGTAGTTTCATGATGGGGTCAAAACCCTTTACAACAATTAACTTGACAGCTCGTCCACTTGTATCCATCTTATCCATCATTAATTAACCTCATGTTTTCACGTGTACGCGATGCAACATCGAAGTGACACTATAATGGACAGCTGCCTTCAAATGCACGTGCTTTTGAAGACGTACGTTCAGTTCCGCAGTAAAGGGTTCTACACAGAACTTCTCACAGTACGTGCCAATCTTGCTGTGATATCGCCCTCTGTGACGTGTGTGCAAGAAAGATCGAGAGAGAGAAAGAGAGCACTTGCGGAGCACATGATTTGACATGTGTCTGATTTGAGATGATAATAATAATATATTGCCGTGTGGTATATATTCTGTGTGGATAACTGTTGTGACGATAAGTGCTCTGGATTTAAGAGCAGAATGATCATTGCAGACTGTGATGGCCCTGGAGGCATATCCTTACAGCACAGAGCAGTATGACCAGTTGTATAATATCTCAGTTGTGTAATAAGGGAGAGGGAAGAAGAATAAAAAAGGTGAATTTAATGCTAAGGGCCTTTTGGGAAACCTGCCCAGTACATTACTATTAGGCGAGATAAAATTCCACCATTGGAGCATGGTATAAATCACATCTTTGCTTGAAAGAAGTTTGTCATGTACAGCTTTTAGGGTCGTTTGACAGGTCAATGATTCGATTGTAACTATCTCTGCTCCAGCAGTGTACTCGCTACAGTGTAGCAGTTGGCTGACACAGGCCCTTACCTGGCACCTGGCCCCCTTTCGCTCCACTGTGCAGGGTGGCAGCTGCCAGGGGGACAGAAATGGCTGTGAAACCCTCCGATTATTACACAACCATCTGAAACGTACCGCAACGTCACGCCATCAAAGCCTGGCCCTTTCATCTGCTGAGGTGCAGGCTTCAGAGAGTGGGGAGCTGGGAGTACAAGGTGCCCTGTATTAATAATGCAGTCTGCACATGGCTTGCTTTTTGGCTACGGTGTGTGTTAGCATTCAGGCAATGTCTGTCAGAGCCTTGTCGATGTGTCCTTGAACAGAGATGGATATATACAATCTTTTTTTTTAACTTAGATCTGAGTGGCAACTAACAGTTGAAGTTACATTTCATAACTTGTAACAAAATGGGACTGTTAGATAATAGGTTGTATTATGGCTTCATTATTATAGAGGGAAAAAAGAAAAGCTGCCTGAGGGAGCACTCTAATCCTAAACTCGGTGCGTGCTGTGCATGTATGTTGACAGCCTGCCAATGTTTCTTGCATTTCAGGTGCTTTTTGAACCCTACTTGATAGCACCATTAAATGTTCTTTCATGCATTCAAGCTCGAAGCTTGAATGCAGATATGTATTATTAAAGGTGATTGGCATTTAGTAAAGCTAGTGCAGGATACACCATATACAGTACACCTTAGGTTTTTGTGAAATGTATATAGGGTTGAAGTGGGTACAGTATATAGGGTTGAAGTGGTTAATGTATGCATTGTAATAATAATCTACAAAGGAACTAGTAACAAAGGTTTTCAAATAATTGTAGTGGAGTAAAAGTACAATATTTGCCTCTGAGATGTAGTGGAGTAGAAGTAGAAGCACTGACAACTGGAAATACTCCAGTAAAGTAAAAAATACCTCAAAATTGTACTTAAGTACAGTACTTGAGTAAATGTACTTATGGCATTCATGTTTGATACATTTAAGCCACATAAAAGTGAATTGATGAAAAACTCAAACTGAATTGGGTGATCTTAATGAGCTATGCTTGGCAGGAATTGCTTTCAAAAAAACATTTAAGGGTAATTTGAAAAATGAATAGCATATTGAAAATACTGTATCACCTTGTCACATCAATATGCTGCAGCCTTCATTAGTGTTGAATAATACAGTTTGAACTGCTCAACCCATGATGCCACTTTACACAATAATCAGCCATAACTTCAAATGAATCCTTTCAATGAAGGCTTTGATTGATTGAATATCTTATTAGGCAAAACATTTAAACATCACAATTAGATTTATAATACTTTGTCTAAAAAGGTCCGTCCAAAAAAGTCCTTGCGGTCTTGTTTCCATTGAGGTCCTTGGTATTCAGTTCATCGACATATAGAGTAGCAGACAAACAGTTCAAAAATCAACATAAAATACAAAGAAAATAACACTATACTGTATGTACAAAAAAATAAAAAATAATAATATAAGCAAATCACAAGGAATGTTATGGTTTTTAACAGTTTAATGTATTGTGTTGTATGTGTTTTGTCGTTTATTTGTATGTACTGTGTGTAGCGCCCCGAGTCGGGATCGAACTCGGAAGTTCACGGCTCACCAATTCCGGCCAACAACAACCCCCTGCGTCAAGAAAGCTAGCTCACTCTGTGGAGCGAGTTGTGGCCAGATATGGGGATGCTACACTCTCCCCACGGTTCCAATCCAAGCCCGCCCTCCCGCTTCACTCCAGTGACACTTCACTCATTGAGTCATGAGTCCCTCACGCGAGCAACGCGCCACTTCTTTTTTTTTTATTTTTTTATAATTTTTGTCCCACGATTTTGTAACCCACATTTTTTCACCCAGTGCCAATTGCCTATGTAATCCTGGGCACTACCTACCCTCTGCCAGCCTAGGGAGAGCCCAAGCTGAAGCTCATGCCTCCTTCAATGCATGAGGAGCAAGCAGGCCGCTTCTTATCACCCGACAGGGGGGAGTTTCCCTGGTTGGACATAGCGCGTGGAAGGAACACGTTATTCCAACCAGTTCCCTTCTCCTCCATCAGGCGCCCCGGCTGACCAGGGGGAGGCAGTATAGTGACCAGGATTACTACATGTTTTTGTGAGGGTATTAACTACCCTAGGAGACACGGGGAGAACATGCAAACTCCACACAGAGTAGGCCCTTTCACCAACCCCACCTAGGGTATGGGCGCCGATGACGTGGAGGAGAGAACACGCCCCCAGCGCCCACAGCGTCCCTGGCGGGAATCGAACCCAGGACCTTCTAGCTGTGAGGCGACAGCGCTACCGACTGCGCCACCGTGCCCCTCCTCAACGCGCCACTTCTGACACAAGTGTAGCGACCGGACAGTGTAATGCACCAGTCCGTCCAACAACCCCCTGCGCCAAGAAAGCTAGCTCACTGTCTGAGTGTCTGGAATAAAGCATTGAATTGAATTGAATTGATAACACTCATACTGTAGAGGTATCCGTTAACATCATTTAGTGATGCTAAATGGAACCCGTTAGGTCTGCAGTGCTTGACTACAGAGATAGGAATCTGATCTTGAAACCGAAGTCATTTGGCCTTGGGGGTGGTGGGGTGCGGGTGGACATCCCCACCCGCACCCCGTCTGGTGGGGGCCTTGTGAAAGCTGCCGGTAATGGCGAGAAACCTCACATGATCACGAAAAACGCTTCCACCTCTAGCTGTGAAAACTCAATATCTGAACAGCTCTCACTGAATATTTAACCTTAGCATTCCTATTCCGGGGGGAACATTCACGTAAAATTGCAGATCTACCAGCTCAACACACATCACGACACGTTACGAGCTTGTAAATTGGCCACATTTCTGCTGCAAAACACTGGCGTACGATGTACAAATAAAGCATATGGGCTTAAGAGAACGTTCGCCAACAATGACATGCCCACCCCCAAATGGGGATACCAGGGTTAAAGTGTTGAACAATGCTTCTATTATTTGCTCTTAACAACTCATTCAGTGCCATTGACGTCGCCAACGTCACGTTTTTCATAAGCCCAGAGTGCCAATTATGTCACCGACGTCATACTTTCTTTTTTTTTTAATCCAAAAGATTTAAAAAAAAATGTTTTCCTTTTTTTTTTTTGAAAAAAAATGTTCAAAGCCCAAGATATCATGATTTGAAGATTTGCTGTTCCATTCACTTCTTGTTTAACTTCTTACTGAAAAAGGCTGTATCTCGCTTCCTAAGCACTTTTTTTTTACAATGTATTTTGGCCTTGGAACAGGGATGATAAAGCCAGAAATAAGTTTGGCACTGAATGAGGTAGGTAAAAGTATCAATACTGCAATGTAGAAATACTCTGTTACAAGTGAAAGTCCGAAATTCAAAATGTCCTTGAGTAAAAGTACAAAAGTATAGGCATCAAAATTTACCAAAAGTAAAAGTACTCATTATGCAGAATGTCCCATTTCACACGTTTTCACATGTACAGTATACAAATCTTTTGAAAATAGCAGATCTACAAGCTCACAATGCGTCGCATCGCGACACATTGTGAGCTTGTAGATCAGCTATTTTCAAATGGCTGAAATGTATAGGGCTGAAGTGGTTGATGTATGTTTTGTAATACTAATCCAAATCTACAAAGTAACTAGTAACTAAAGTCTTCAAATAATTGTAGTGGAGTAAAAGCACAATATTTGGATCCAAGATGTAGTGGAGTAGAAGTAAAAGTATTGGAAGTTGGAAATACTCAAGTAAAAGTACAAATACCTCAACATTGTACTTAAGTACAGTACTTAAGTAAATATACTTAGTTACTATCAACCACTAACCCCGTCAGTCTACTGTATCTATCAATAAAGGCAGAAAAAGCCAAACAAAAATCTTTAAAAAAAAAAAAACTTCAGTAATTACCAGAGACTTTAGAGACTTTATAGCGTCTTTAGGGATCACTGAAATCTATATGCCACACAGCTTTTACGCTCACAGCCGCTATCAAACCCTGCAAGTTCCGCGCATTCAGGTCACGTTCAGCCGTGTTTCTTGAAAATGATCCCAAAGACTGAATTATGCATTGCTATATATCACAACTTTTACCACTTGCTAGTGCGGGGGTGATGGATGCGAATGTTTATTTATTTGGCACGCTCTAATGCATCCACATCAAACATGTCAGCATGAGCCTCTGCTGGGACCGTCTTTTTGGGTGCATAGTGCACAAACGGGTCTCTGTGATGTGCACGGTTCTTTGTACAGTATGTATACAGTAAAGTACCCACTAGCATCTATGTGCTAGATATCATCATGATTATGATGCTCAATTTACATGTGTTTTTTTTCCCCCTGCTCAATTAGCATTTTTCATGAGGAAAGTTCAAAGAGAAATGCTCGGGTTGAAAAAGCCTTTCATTTTTTGCTGTTAACCCATTGAATCCGGGACCGCATGTCTGTCATTTTAGATTTATTTGGCTATTTGTTTTTATTTTAATTGAATTTTTTGGCAAATCTTTAAATATATACTTTTTAAAGCGAACATCTGTAAAAGATTTTGTTCCAGGGACGCCCCAGAAGTAGCCGTAGATTACGACTCTTGTAGATGTATTTCATTGATTCTGACATTTTCAATCTGAAGTCATAATGGATAAAATACATCTACGAGAGACGTAATCTACGGGTACCCCAGAAGCAAAGATTTGAGTTAGAAATGCACGCTTTAGAAAATATATACTCAAAGATTTGCACAACTTTTCACGATTTTTCAAAAATAGCAAATCTGCTATTTTTGAATAGCCAAAGAAATAAAAAAAATGACAGAGATGTGTTCCCGGATTGAATGGGTTAATTGAATCTCAAGTGGCTCAGGTTCAATAATAGCAAAATTAGCGCATGCAGATTCTGTGCACTTGCACCTCTCAGAAATGCCACCGAAATAAAAGTAGTCTACATATAAGCGTGTTTTAGAAAATCTGAGTTCAGCATAGAGTTAGGGCCAAAACTAAATTGCACGCGTAGTTCACGAGTGTGTTGCTGTGTGTGTGTGTGTGTGTGTGTGTGTGTGTGTGTGTGTGTGTGTGTGTGTGTGTGTGTGTGTGTGTGTTGTCAAGACATGAAAAGGTTCAGTGAATCTTGATGGTTAGTAGTTTATACTACTGTCTGGCTCTACAGAGGTTTCTCAGCAAGGCAGTTTCATGTTTACAAAATGGCATGGGTTGTCTTGTTTCTTACAAAGTTACGCTATAACTGGGTTACACAACATAGCCCACAGTGGCCCCTCAAAGTGTCCTTTTGACAAGGCACCCTAATTGCATCTGCTCAATCACACTGACCCATTCTGGATAAAAGGGTGACACATACACACACACACACACACACAGACAATATGAATGTGATTTTTTTGTCGACCTTGCTAAAGCCTGGTGCGTGTCTCCAGAAACAAATGTATTTTTCCACCTTTATTGACCACTGAACAGGTCCAATGGAGCAGTCGGGGTTAAGTGACTTGCTCAAGGGCAGTTCAATGGTGGTTATTGATCAATCGCTTTTTCTATCCAGATTGTACCGGCCAGGCCAGCGGATCACGCTGGCAGCCTTCCAAAAGGACACACCTTTAACCTTGTAGGCCACTGTTGCTTCAGGGCTGAGTGTTGTTTCAAAAGATATATATAGCTGCTGCCACCAAAGCTCATTGACTACCACTGGAGTTTCCTCCTCAAGCAAAGTTATCTCCAAGGACACATCATTCTTTTTCTTTTTTTTATCTCCTACGTGACATCATTCAGTGAAGTTGACTGTTGATGCTTGGGGTGTTTTGTTGGGTACGTTCTTATGCCTGAATACTGGCAGCAAGTCCAACCTATCTTTTAACAGCTCAATTCATAAGGTCCATCTATGAAGTCACCTTGAGCCAAAGAAGAGAAATGCTCATAGCCGCATTTAGCTGTCTAACAACACATGTACAATGCCGAATATGTATCAAAGAATATAAGCAAGCTTAGAGCACACTTTTCCACTCAACATTTTGAGCAATTTAGTCATAAAGCTGTGCTTCTTATTAATTTGCCTCTTGGGGTTAATACATGCCTGCAAACGTGAAGTCAGGGGAAATTCTTTAAATGACATATTGGGAACAAAATAGCCAATTTAACAATTAGGTGCCCACTCTTCCGGTTATCCTGTCACCCATATCTTTGAGTCGTGGCTACAATGACATAACCTGACTTCGCCAAATGGAAGAAGCTTGCGACACACATTTTATGACAGATTGTGCACAGGATGTGGCCGGTTGGCATGTTCCCATCAACATTCAGTTGAACTTCGTTTCTGGCAGTAGAAACAGAGTGCAGGAAGATCTGCCTCCAGCTCAGTGCCAAGAAAACCAAAGTAATGGCATTTAACACGGAGGACAAAACCATTACCATTGCCAACGGGACAGTGCACGAGGTAGTCAAGGACTTGGACTCGGAACAGGATCTGACGGACCGGAGGGTTCATGCCTGTTCTTCACCCAGTCCTATGTTCCCTCAGTCTAGGGTTATACTGGGGTTATAGGGTTGGGTTAGAGGACAGCAAAAGAAAAAGACACACCACATTGCTTGACCCATTAAGACCTGGAACGCAACGTGTCATTTTTTGATTTGAGCTAAAAAGCATTATTTTACACTTTGGCTATTCAAAAATAGCAGATCTACAAGCTGTGTCCAAATCTTTGAATATATATTATTTTAAAGCGAACATTTTTAACTCAAATCTTTGCTTCTGGGGCGTCCCTGGAACAACATATTTTGAGATGGGGGTCGGCGGCCAAATACATATCATTTTGGGGGTCCTTGACATGAAAAAAGTTTGAGCACCACGGATATAGAAACGTAATACTGTTGGGATTTAGAAGACATTTGTAGAACCGGCGTCAGGTCTTAATGGGTTAACAAGACAAAGAGTCTAAAATCCCTGCCAACACCACCAAGAGGCCATGCTGCTGCATACACCCAAACGGAGCAAAATGGTTTGAAACCGACCAACACAGCTGTCCACAGAACCCCACACTCTAATCAGTGGGATCGTCAGTGTGGCAGTGAACAATGAATGGAAGATTTTAATTACAATCAGTGCCAGAATGGGGTGGGTGGTGTGGGGGTATCCACTGGACAATGAATTCACATAGCATCGTTATCAGGGTGGCAGGGTAGCAGCCCTGCATGTCCAGATTCCACAGCAAGTTGGCCATTTGTTTGACTTCTTTTGTTTTTATTGTATTATGTCATTTTATAATGTGTTTCCTTTGCTTAATGTTTGTTTTGTAAAGCACATTCTGCCTTGATGTTGAAATGGTCTACACAAATAAACTCGCCTTGCCTAGGAAAAAATAAACTGTGTTCTAATTTAGTCAGAAGCTCTTGTTAATACTTTAGTACATTATGTGCAGAACACACTGACAGAGTAAACCACTTTCAACCTGGCGTCCCTAATTTGGGCATGTTATTATGGGCAAAAAAATAAATACATGAATAAATAACACTTCAAAACGATTCAAAAATAGCGAATACCTTCACAACGCATCATGGTGCGACATAATAATTAAAAGCTACTAAGTGCCATTAAGACAGAATTCTGAAGAGGAAGACATAATTCTGAAGAGGAAGACATAATTCTGAAGAGGAAGGCTAAGGCATGGGGTCACCAAAATCCCTATGGGTTCATCCTGCAGTCTGCCAATTTGATTATGAGATATATTGAGTGCAAAGCTGACATTTTGGCCCAAGGCTGGTGCTAGATGAAAGGTCACGGAGTCAATCAAATGATTCCTCCAGGTTGGTTCATCCTCTGGGGAGCATGACTGCACTCAGCAGATTCCACGGCAAGTTGTTATATTTTGAGATAGCTTGTGTGCAAGTGGCCTAAGGGCAGTGGTGGAAAAAGTACTAAAATGTTTTACTTCAGTAAAAGTATCAATATGGCAATGTATAAGTACTCTGTTACAAGTAAAAGTCCTAAAGTTTACAAGTAATCGTAGTGGAGTAAAAGTACAATATTTGCCTCTGAGATGTAGTGGAGTAGAAGTAAAAGGATAGACAATTGGAGTACCTCAAAATCGTACAGTACTTGAGTAAATGTACTTAATTACTTTACACCACTGCCTAAGGGGTAGTGCCATGAAGCCACGTGGTCACCAAAATCAGTAGGGTTCATCCTATGATGGTGCGCAGCAAATCCTGTGGCAATCCAGAATTGTCCAGATATTTTGAGTGGGTGCCAAAAGTATCGGAACAACTGACATTGCCATCCTATGCCACTAGAATACCTATATTTACATATTAAAATATACTATATATAGTTAAAAAAACACAAGTCAGTTGAGTCATAGGTTGCTTTCATCACTTATTAGATCCACTCCATTCATTAAGAACAAAGTGAGAACAGGGTGTTCTTTTCCCGCACATTCATTCATTTTAAGTTTCACACTGCAGAGTCAGACATGACTCATCATTTACAGCAGCTTTGACAGAACCAAGTAAAAAGGGAGCATTGAGACTTCCCAGCATGCTGTACTGTGCCTCCCTTCACTCAAAGGAGACACAGAGACACAGACAAGCCCTTTTGAAAAAAAAAACAAAAAAAAAGCTGTGGGCTCTTGATTCAAAAAAGGATCCATTGATAAGCTGTCAGCTACATGTACATCAAAAAGGCTCAGGAGCATAGCTCTGAGAATAAGTTTTTCTTTGAGGAAAACTAAACTGGCAGTGAACACCTCTCCTATTAGTGTTCACTTTTTTTTCCCCAGAGCTGGCTAGCCATGTACTTTGAAACTTGGCGATAGCTATCTAACTTTCTTAGCAACGAATAATCCCCATTTCCGCCATGTCCTCCCAGAGTGCCATGCACGCACCCCATGCATTTTGGTTCCTCATTAATAGGCTGGCTACCACAAGGGGACGCAGCCCCAGGTGTAAAGATGTGCTTATCTCTAATCTCTCAGACTGACTGACTTCTTCACCGTGACTAAATCTAGGAAACTAGAGCACTCTGTTGCTTTAGGTAACCATACTGTAGATAAGGATGTACGGTAGGTCTGCTTAGTGGTGATTAAAGCTTGCCCAAAAATTGCAGCAAAAAAAAAAAAACGTTTTTGGGAAACTTTCTTCCAGATGAGACATCAGGAATGCATCTTTTTTGTGATGAGAAAAGATTGGATAGCTGTCACATCTATGAATCTGAATTGCTTTGCTTTGAAATACATTTTTGAAAGTGATGCCTTGTCATTTTGCGAAAACAAGATACCCTTTAGAACCTTTTGAAAGATTATGGGTAAATTCTCTGTCGGAATGATGACAGATTGAAAATGCTTTTTTTCTAGTGTGCATACTCACACAAAAAGCTCTTCCGTTTCTCATCGATTTCCATTCCTCTGCACTTGGAATCAGGTGGCAGATAGCATCCATACAAAACTGTGTGCCTGCCATCATCCTGCGTTATGTGGTCTTATTACTATTCATGTCTCATTGATATTTATGAGTAATGAAATCAGGCTGAGTGAAAGCTGGGGCTCCTCGCATCATTTCACGCTCGGCGTAGAGCGACTATCGGAGATAATCAAAGCCTGAGAAGTTGAGCCGACGCCTGTTTCACAGTTTGGCTACGAGATAAACGACAATATGGTGATGATGAGCGTCGACAAGATTGATGGAGCGCAGGGCCAGCAGTGACACAAGGATGCGTGTGCATCCTGATCACGTCGTACTGGGATGGGAGATGTATTGGACTGAAACCATTCATAACAGGGCTGGCGGTGCGCTGTGAGTGTAAATGTGAAATTGTAATGACAATTATAATGATGTTAAATACAGATGATGACATTAATTAAATTAAAATTGTATTGTATTTGTCAAATCACAAAAAGTTGTCTGAAGACACTTCACACACACATGGACTGCACACTATCGTGGAGCTTTGGTTCCTCTGGGGTGTCTCAGACGAAACACAACTAGCAGTATTCACAGGTGGGAAAGTCGGCAGGGGATTGTGTCAACTCCTACTGGTTCCTTCACAGGTGTTACCAATGATACTAATGAAGGCTCTGTTAGTGTAGCACAGTGGTTCTCAGACTTTTTAATTTCCACGACCCCCATAACTCTGAGAGTGCACAAATGGAACCTTACGGGTCCATTTGGTTCCATTTGTACACTCTCAGAGTTACACACCCGTTAAGGGGCTATTTGGAACCCCCCTCAGAGTGTTTCCAGTGAGCCAACATGCACAATATCAGCACCCTGACTCTGTTTGACCAGAATAGAACAGAGCCTTCATTAGTATCATTGACAACAACACCTGTGACTTTCTTCACAATGTGGCTGCTGCGCATAGAGCATATTGTGGTCATCTCCACGTTATGCTCTACCGGTGACTAATAGGCTCTATGCACAGCAGCCATATTGGGAATGAATTGGGCCCCTTCCTTACTTCCTTCACAGGTGTTACCAATGATACTAATTAAGGCTCTGTTCCATTTAGTGTGGCATAGTGGTTGTCTTATTTTCAAGGACCCCCATAACTCTGAGAGTGTACAAATGGAACCAAATGGACCCGTTCCATTTGTACACTCTCAGAGTTACACACCCACCATAAGGGGCCATTTGGGAACCAAAATGGAGCGTTTCTAGTGAGCCAACATGCACAATATCAGCACCCTGACCAGAATGGAACAGAGCCTTCATTAGTATCATTGGTAACACCTGTGAAGGAAGTAAGAAGAGGCCCAATTTCTTTCCAATATGGCTGCTGTGCATAGAGCCAATTGGCCCCCACCCAGTGATTGGAGGTGCCAGTGTTGTGTTGTGCTGCAAAGCAGCTGCACCCATCATTGCCTATTATAAGACAACTATTTGCATTTTCAATGTTATGCTTGAAAGACTTTAACTATGTATCAGTATTTGCATATTATGACTGAAATTGTATTTTTATTGCAATTATAAACTAATATTTGCACAACAAATGTAATTAAGATTTGAAATACTTACAATAAAACTAAATAAACAATGACCTTGCCGACTAGCAATGCCAATCAATAGTTATAAAAGACACTTTTATAGTATATTCATGTCTATTTTTAAATAGATTTCAATCTGATAGGAGAGATGGTAAAAGTGTTCACTGACTAGTAGTGCATTTCAGCTACACTTTTACAAAGTTGGTGACACTCAAGGTTCAAGAGGTTTTTAAGGAGTGACTGGTGCTGTGGCATCATGCATATCTCCGGTCTGCCAGCTGTTCAACTGATGCGATGCAATGTGAGAGTGCGGACTATAGCCGACACCAACTCGGGGCTCCTGAATGGCTGCCCTCCACACCCTCCGGTCTAGCATCAGGGTCTTGAGCGCTGCAGTGCTGTTAGCTCCACAGTCGCGATGCAGTGTGTCTATGTGCTGTAGGTGGTGCGCCTCCTTGCCCTCTTAGCTGCGCCTTGGGTTGGCTCCTATAGTGTGAGTTTGCTCACTGCCAGTTCCGGGTGCCTGGTGCAGTTCCCTGCCGGCCTCATCCTTCTCTCTCTGACCTTGTCCGTGTCCACGTTTCTGATGTGGTCCGGCACTTGATGTCATGTGACATCAAGTGCCATTTGTAGCATCATTGTGTAGACGAACACCGTCCAGGGCTTTTTCTCGTCTAAGCGAGCGTCTACTGACAACACTGTAGCCACGAACAGCCGCCTCTTGAGGTCATCTCCCATGTCAGATTTCCACACTCTCCTCATCCCGTGCAAGGCATTCCATGCAAATGCCCTCCGGACCTTCAGATCCTGTTCCGAGTCCAAGTCCTTGACTACCTCGTGCACTGTCCCGTTGGCAGTGGCAATGTTTTTGTCCTCCATGTTAAATGCTATTACTTTGGTTTTCTTGGCATTGAGCTGGAGGCAGATCTTCCTGCACTCTGTTTCTACTGCCAGACACGAAGTTCAACTGAATGTTGATGGGAACATGCCAACCGGCCACATCCTGTGCACAATCTGTAACTGGAGGAGAGGGCACCTAATTGTTAAATTGGTTATGTTTGTTCCCAATATGTAAAAACAAGAATAAATGTATGCTTTGGAAAATAGTCTGAAATAATAATATACATATCACATTATATCATTTGAACGTGCTTGAACATCTGACATTTAAGGCTTAATTGCCACAAATTGATATATCATTTATGGCTTAAACAACAAGTTGAAGGGTACATTGTTATCTGATAATGATGTACTGTACCATGCATGTTCAAATCATGTATACTACAGCACATTATTTCAGACCATTTTCCAAAGCACACTTTTATTCTTTACTTTTTTCACATTTTGAGACAAATTGCCAATTTCACATTGAGGTGCCCTGACTTCTCAGGTGCCTACTCTTTCTGTATCCGGTGACAGTACAGCAATATTTCCCATGAGGCCTCTTCACTTCTATTCAGGCAGTTGAAGATCTTTTAATCAGTCAAAGAACAGCCTACTTTTTAGTAATCAGTGGTGGCACCATCTGCTGTTCCAGGGTGGCATCACCCGCTGTGCATTTGCCATTCCTGTTGCACACTCGACCAATGTCTGCCAATGTCTAATCACCCCCTGCAGTCATCATTATGTCACAGAGAGCCCGATAGACTACTGTTAGCAGCAGTCAAGCATTGCCATTTGAAGGGTAGAGGAGGAAAATACATAGGACAAATGAAATCAACACAAAAAAAATAAAAATGATAATAATCATGTGGATCTCCAGATCCACAAGGGAACAGAGTGGCTTCATGCGGATCTCGGACTATCTGTGACGTATGACTCCAAATTTGGGCAAGGTTTAAGCCTGAATCGAGCCCCACTGACTTCCATTATTATAAAAATGAAAGCTAAATATTTCTAAAAATGTGTTCAGTATGGCGGTTTGTAACATTAGCTCCTATTACAGACAGACTGACGGACATACACACACACAGGCCGACCCTCCTATGGACTGCTCGCAGGAGCCATGTGGTACAAATCAAGAACACAGAATGGCATTGGAAGCTGCAGTCATGCTCTGTACTGAATTAATCTGTTCACTTTTAGTCACACACAATTCATCTTCTGGTTGCTGTTTACAGCCCCACGTGTCACAGCCTGCAGAGGGAAAATTACATTCTGTTGTTTCTCTCTCTCTCTCTCTCTGGTCAAGTGTTGCAGATGAATAAAGTTGTCCTGAGTGTAATGATATAAATTTGGCCAGCAATATCGGGCACATAAAGACTGAACAGGAAACTCCAAAAGAGCATGGCAACTGTGGAGAGGAAAATAACTGCAGTATGGCTCTCATACCACTGTGATCGAAATAGGAAAGTTGTCTATAAAAGTTGAATATGGTCCAACTGAACGTCACAGTATAGCCTGAAATCACTTCGCTCGACAAACGAGATGTTTAGAGAGTACTGTCAACATTCATTTAATGTAGTCAGTGACCTTACCTTGTTAGATTAGCCCATTAAGACCGGGAACGCATCTGTGTAACCACTTGAACCATTATTGTATACTTTGGGCTATTCAAAAATAGCAGATATACAAGCTCATAGCGCGGCACCGAGTGCCGCGCTATGAGCTTGTATATCTGCATTTTTTTTTAAATCATGAAAATGCGTGCAAATCTTTGAATGTATATATTTTTTAAAGCGAACATTTGTGACTCAAATCTTTGCTTCTGGGGATTCTACAAAATGTATTCTAAATCCTAACAGTTTTTTGAAAAAACTTGTTGCTATATTGTCAGTGGTCTCTCATGTCAAGGACCACCAAAATGATATGTATTTGGCCGCGGACCCCCATTTCAAAATGTGTTGTTCCAGGGACCCCCAAAAGCAAAGATTTGAGTAAAAAAATGTCACTTCATAAAATATATCACACTAATTTTTCACGATTTTTCAATAATCTACAGGTCTACAAGCTTATAGCGTGGCACTCGGTGCCGTGACATGAGCTTGCATATCTGCTATTTTTGATAGTATAAAATAATGGTTAAAAAGTGCTTACACAGATGAGTTACCGGTCTTAAAGGGTTAGACAGACAGGCTGAAGCGTTGTTCTGTGCCTGCTGTTTCTCACACAGTTGCCGCTTGATTTGTTAAAGAATGACAAACGAGAAAACAACAATGATCAAATGCTGTCACGCCACCATGTTCCTGCTTTTCCACTTCTCCGGCGCCAGGATTCCAATCATAGTTGTGATTATAGGCCCCCTAGGCCCATTACCGGAGTCAGTGAAGGGATAAACACTGGTATGGGCCGGGGGGAACCAAGCGTCGTCTGTAATGTCTAATTCATACTCCTGTGTCCTCTGAAGAACACTGCAGATTGTGAGGTGACAAGCTCCAACACAAGCTCACAATGAGACAATTGAGAGCTTGCAGATCTGCTATTTCCAACATGGGAAACTGTCACGTTGGAAATAACAGCTCATAGCGCGGCACCGAGTGCCGCGCTACGAGCTTGTAGATCTGCTATTTTTGAAAAATCGTGAAAATATGTGCAAATCTTCTGAATATATATATTTTTAAAGCGAACATTTTTAACTCAAATCTTTGCTTCTGAGGGGTCCCTGGAACAGCATATTGTGATGGGGGTCCGCGGCCAAATACATATCATTTTGGGGGTCCTTGACATGAAAAAGATTGAGCACCACTGATATAGAAAAATTGTTTTTTCAGAATACTGTTGAGATTTAGGAGACGTGTAGAATCGGCTTCAGGTCTCAATGGGTTAAATAAGCCATTGTGCTTTCATGAGCGATCCAGTTTAGAGGACCTATGATAACGAGATAAGTATTGCAAAAACACATACAGTAGTCACCGTGCTCACATTTTCCGACCCACATTTGTGCCACAATCACAAGAGTAGCCTGCTTCATGGGCGTTTGAGGCATTCAAGAACCCCATGTGTTCACATAAGTGGCATAAGTGTGAGAGCAAAATGGATGCAGTGTGATTATGTTCAATTGGCATATTATCTATCTACAGTCACGGACAGAATGACCGTAGTGGCTAATTCTAAGTAGCGTTTTTTTTTAAAAACCACACATTTTCATGAACAAAAAATCCCACGCACTGCATTCAATACCTGTTCTTGGAGATGGATGCCGTTAGGGTACCCTCGTTTAATAATGTCTAACTGTATAATGGGACAAATTGCGTCACAATCAGGCCTGGAATTTCATAATTTTCGGGGTTAAGGCCGCTCAGCCTTGGGTGTTATCAGTTATTTTCTATCAATAGGCTCTATGCACAGCAGCCATATTATCGCTTCCTTCACAGGTGTTACCAATGATACTAATGAAGGCTCTGTTCCATTTAGTGTAGCACAGTGGTTTCCACGACCCCCATAACTCTGAGAGTGTACAAATGGAACCAAATGGACCCTTACGGGTCCATTTGGTTCCATTTGTACACTCTCAGAGTTACACACCTGTAAGGGGCCATTTGGAAGCCCATGAGGGTCCCTGGACCCCAACTGTAGACCCACTGGTGTAACAGAGTGTTTCCAGTGAGCCAACATGCACAATATCAGCACCCTGACTCTGTTTGACCAGAATGGAACAGAGCCTTCATTAGTATCATTGGCAACACCTGTGAATGTCTTCACAATATGGCTGCTGTGAATAGAGCCTCTTACTTTCACGATACAACTCAGGGACAGGTAAGGACCCAAAATGCGGGAACACACAGGAAACCAAGTGTTGAAGTTGTGGCCAAACTGTACTTAAATAAACAAGAAACATAAGTACACCTTCACAGAGGGATCAAAGCTGTAACTAAAGTACCCACACAAATAAGAACAAGCTCCCAGGAAACATCGACAAAGAACAGGCAACTCAAACACACACTCAGACGCGTTAAATACCCACAGTCTCAATTAACACAAACAGTCACCGCTGGGAACCCCAGGTGGAGCCAGTCTCTCAATCAGGGCCACACAGAGAGGGGAGGGGCTGAGCAGAACAGAACGAGGGCAAGAACACGCTGAGCACAAGGGCAGAGTCACATTGGGGGCAAAACGTGACAGGGAGGGGGACACAGAGCAGGGGCAGAGGCAGAGGCCTAGATCGTGACAAATTACACACCCCATGAAGCCTTGAATTCATGGATTTTTTTTGTTTGTTTTTGTCGCATTCAAGCCAACAATTTGGTGGCTTGAATCAAAGAGTGTCCGGAAAGACACTCTTTGAGTCTCCTACTGAGTCTCCTACTGGCGATGACCTGGTCATCAAATGATTGGCAAAAACTAAAAAATCTCCATGAATGCAAGGCTTCATGGGGTGTGTAATTGATAGAAAATAAGTCATCTTTTGGGTGAACTACTCCTTTAACATAAGATTAAGATGAACTTTATTAATCCCCTAGGTAAAAATATTACTAATAAACTTTGTCATCATCAACTGTCATTAATCACGTTTTTATCAATTCATAATTATCTATTCAATCTAATATAATCACACACACACACGCGCGCGCACGCACACACACACACGCAGACACACACACACACACACACACACACACACACGCACACACACACGCTTGCTTATGGCTGTCCATCGATTCCGATGATGACGTTGCTCCAAGAATGGGTTATTGAGGGGGATTGCGGTTGTGCCATTGCATGTGACTAGAGCCATATGAAATCCGTTTTATTTTTTTCCCAATTCCGTTTTATTTTTTCCCAAATTCTGTTTTTTCCATTTTAATATTTCTGAATTCTGTATTTTGCTTTTTATGCTCATTTTTACCATTAAAAAAGTGTCTGGTAAGTGGAAATGAATAAATGTTCAAGATATAACAGTCCATACATGGCCCTTGTTGTGTTATACGCAAAAATGTTCCCAAAATAATTCGGTCTAATTCGGTCTGAGCATGCGCAAAATGGCGTCGCCCATGTATTATTGTTTCTATCGTCTTTCTAAGACTATTTCTACGTGGACTTTACTGTTTATAAAGTAGGATGTGGCCATGCAAAATGGTGGTGTCCCGTGGATTTGTAAAAAATCGCGGTAAAAAAAAAAAAATTACCGCGATTTTTTTTTATTTTCCAAATTCTGCAATATTCCGTGTTTTATTCCAATTCCATTTTTATTGGTCATTTCCGCGATTCCGTCCGCGATTCCGTTAACACGGATTTCATATGGCTCTACATGTGACTATGCAGGCCAATGCGTGACCCGCATGGTTTGCCACACGTGGGGCAGATCAAGTCCACACATGAGAGGGGGGGGGCCCTGCAGCACGCTGGTGTCCCTGCACACATTGCTGTTTTCTCCTCTCTGTGGTCTGCTCCTGGAGGTGTGCGATGCCCTCGTGACTGATGGTGCAGGCACTTTGACTGGTGGGTAGAATGTTGCGCAAAGACCTGGGTTTTTGATATTGACCTTGAGCCCTAAGGCACTATACAGTATATGGATGAGACCACGTTAAGTGCACGTTGCAGAGAATCTGGCGTGTGGGCAAGGAGAGTACAGTCGTCAACATACTGAAGTTCTAGGATGTGTTGTTTTGACACACCCTTGCCTGAACCCCACTTTCACATTAAAAGAGGGGGATAACTGGCCTCCAATGCGAACACAAGCTTGCTTACCGTCGTGTAGTTGTCTCAAGGTGTTGAGGAACATTTGGCGGGACCCCCAGCCTTCCTAATAAGTCCCAAAGGAGATTCCGGTTGACGGTGTCAAACACCTTGGACAGGTCGATAAAGGCGATGTACAGATCGTGGTGGTGTTCCCGGCACTTCTCTTGTACCTGCCTGGCTACAAAGATCATGTCACTAGTGCTGCGATCTCTTCTGAACCCACACTGTGACTCAGGCAGGATGTTCTCAGAGATGTGAGCAACTAAGCGAGAGAGCATGACCCGGGCAAGAACTTTTCCAGCAACCGAGAGCAGGGAGATTCCTCTGCTGTTTCCACAGTCGGCTTTGTCACCTTTCCTCTTGTAGATGGTAATGATGGTAGCATCCTTCCATTCCTGGGGGATGGTTTCAGAGGACCAGATGGTGTCGATCAGTTGGTGGAGCCAACGGGTGAGGAGGTAGCCACCATGCTTCAGTACCTCAGCTGGGATTCCTTCGAGGCCTTGGCTTTTGTTATTTTTAAGGCCCTTGATGTTCAACAGGGGGGAATGGTTGGGGAATTGGCACAAAAAGTTTTTTTTTGCAGTTGATAAGAGTGTTAAAATGCTCAGCCCATCTATTCAGGATCTGGTGTGTATCCTTGCAGAGGGTGACTCCGTCTGCCGATCTGACTGGGGTTATGTTTTTCCTCTGCGGACCGTATATGGATTTGATGGCATCCATGGGAGTTGATGGTGTCAGCTTAAAGTTGGATCTCGCTGGTTACACACACGCACGCACACGCACACACACACACACACACACACACACACACACACACACACACACACACACACACACACACACACACACACACACACACACACACACACACACACACACACACACACACACACGGTGACCCACCATGTGTCCTCGGGTAAACCCAGGAGTAATGGCGGTGATCTGATTCCATAGTGTAGCTATTTTACTGTATCTGAGTACTGAGTACCTATTGTACTGTATGTAAAGCTGCATGGTGTTCACAAACTCACTAGTTTAGGAACGGGTTACAGTACATTTGTTTCACTTATCTGTGCTTGTAACATTACAATGAATGATGAATCTCTCTGAATCGCATGTTTCTGGGCCCTATATCCTACACCTACACAACAGACACAGTTGTCATTTTCACAGCTATGTACCCATGTAGTGTGGTAAGTACCAAATGTACTTGTGCCTATTAGTGCACCCATTGGCATGTGGGTCTTGCAATGAAGTGTGGACAGGCAAAATTGTTAGCATATTGCTATCTTACAGTAGGTGTAGTGAGAAAAGTCAGAAAGCGACAGCTGAAATGTCATAGTCTGACGCAGCACAGTATTTCTCTGCTATTTAAAGAGTGCATTAGATAGTAGATTGACCTATATAGTCGGGTTCTGAAACGCACGCACACTGCTTGCAATCAAAATCCATCCGTATTCAACACATCACTCATGCTCAACATGGTAGATGACATGCATTGCTGAGAGACTCAGCAAGACTGAGAGAAAATACCGTAATTAATGATCTTGCTGGGCCAGATTATCCATATTGCCTATTGCATTGGTGTCACCCGCCAATTTGCTGTGCTGGGAGGCATCAAATATGTAAAGCAAATACTTTTCATGCTCAGAAACGGCAGATCCATTTTCAAGCACTTGAATTTTCATTATTACTATTAATAAGAATTTGACTAATAAGAAATAGGAAAACAATACAAAAGTAGTTGCTGCAATGTGTCTTTGCATGGAGATGAGAGCGGTGAGGAGAGAGATGGAGAGAGGTAGCCTAAACTTTATTGCTGAAAGAAAATATGTGCAAATACCACTCATCACTTAAGAATATCATGAACCCATAGCCATCTGGCTTTCTTTATCTGTCTCTGCTCAATGTGATTCTTAGCCATATGCCCAAAATATGCCAGTAAGCTAGCACGGCCATGGAGGATACGTGGTTCACCTCTGGTTTCAAATTGAGGTTTTTGGGGAGCGGACGCACACCTAACTGGCACAATTGGAGTTAGACATGCCCCAAAAGCATGTCCAATTCTGACTGTCAACAATGTTGCTTGACTTCCACACAGCATTTTAAACAGAGATAGTGTTGTAGTTTCTGTCTCATTTAACCTGGCGTGGCTCAGCTAATATAAATAAAATGCATGTGGCGTAGCTACTGTATTAGCAAAATCCTTGAACTGGTTCTGTTTTTTTACACATGGTATTTTTACACATAGAAAGACAGGGCCCATGATTTATTGAACCGTTCTTCTCTCATACACCTGACAGACGGGAACAAGAAAATACCAAATAAAACATTAAGAACAAGCATTTAGAAGTGAGAAAAAACTTTTGTTCAATGTATTTATAAGACAGAAAATGTCTGATTGTACACAATTATGACTGTCTGCCTGCTACCCATAACTTTACTGTACTTGTTGAAGGATATTAATAATTTCAAATTCAAAATTAATTAAAAACGATCCATCTTACTTTCTTTGTGCATAGCCATCTCTCCGATCAGCGTCACTTTCTGTGAACTTCAAAACGTCCTAAATTAAAATTTAAGATTAACTACTACCTATACGGGATGTGCAGTTCATTCAAGATATATTTTTAAGAAATGTAATGCAGTGTAAAAGGGATCTTGTTTGAATTCCATCTATGTATTGATGGATGTATATGGTTGTATGCAGTATGTCTTACAGCAGTCTAAACTGTGGAAATGATTATATACGGCCCATAATTGTCCAAGGAGGAGACATCCATTATGACCAGGGCAGGTGGCCGTGGCGGCCATGGTCAACCAAGCCTAGCTGGTATGAAACGCACACCAGCTTAAAGAGGGCCTTCACTCTAATGCTTATTGGATAGTGTGCCGTATGACAGTGTTGTGTGCAGATCTATAGCAGATGGTCAGATCTACAAGATCAAAAGCATGGTAAGCGTGGAGATCAGCTATTTTCAACCCCCCGTGATTGAATCCTGCCGCCGGCACTCTTTATCCGACAACCGCAGACTTTTTTTTTGCCGATAAAGTATAGTTTTGGCAAACATAATGTTGACAATAATGTTTTTGTATATAATATACTTTACAATTATCTCACATTTCCCACAGATGTGCTAACTCCCATGCTGATAGTGAGTGATAGAAATACTGATAAATACAGACAGTATGAGTACAGTACTGTACAGCCTAACACTTGGCTCCATGCTAATTCTCACACACACACAGAGAGAGAGAGAGAGAGAGAGAGAGAGAGCGAGAGCGAGAGCGAGAGCGAGAAAGAGAGCGAGAGAGAGAGAGAGCTTTGGGCAGCTGCCTTTCCTCATCTATCAATCAAGCAGATCTGTCTCTCTGGGGTGTCTTCAAATCCATGCCTAGATATTTTAACTCTTGGTGTGTTGTTTATCATTTCACATCAAGCAGTTGTCGCATAATGTTTATTTGTGTATGCCTTGTTAGCACTGTTTGTGGTTCAAAAATGCTAAACAATGAGTGTCACAAAAAAGGCAGCCCCTTTAGGTCCTCACACACCAGGGCGATTTTTTCATGCGAATAATATGTTTTTTTTAAAACCTTATAAAGTCAATGCAAGCTTCCACATCAGTTTCGCGGAGCGAAAAAGCGTCTTTTAATTATTCGGACCGAGTCCGAATTTTGCGTATATTCGCATAATCGCTGGTGTGTAATGACCTTTGTGCTGAAATTAAACAAACAAATGCTCATGGTGGGGCGCGTAAACCTTGCCTGCACCAATATCTCTTCTTATGCCTCTCGGGATTTCAACCACGACCTTTGAAGCCCAAAATGCAATCATCTCCTCGGGGCAGCCTACTAATCATTCCCACCAAGTTCTATAAAGATGTGCCCATCCTTTCTCGATGTTAAACATTGACATTTATTTGACCTATTCAACCCAATCATCTCTTTGGGGCAGCCTACTAATCATTCTCACGGAGTTCCATGAAAATCTGCCCATCCAGCATGTTATTTTGCCAACAAACAAACAGACTGGACTGATTACAATATACCCGGCCATATGTTGGTCTAGGCTGGGTAATCAGTGAGTGGCCCCCAGACAGACGTAGCCTTTTCTATTTCACTACATTTTCTCTTCACTGTCAGTCAGCCACTAACTAGTCCCCAACATGGGGAGGCCATGTCTACTTTGACATGCCGATACTGTGCATTTGAACTTTTTACTAGTGGTGGAAAAAGTACTCAAATGTTTTACTTAGTAAAAGTATCAATACTGCAATGTAGAAGTACTCTTTTACAAGTAAAAGTCTGGTGTTAGCCGGAATAGCCGATCTACAAGCCGTCTACACAGCCGATCTACAAGCTCACAAGCTTGTAGATCTGCTATTTTCAAATAGCCTAGGTATAAAATAGTGCTAAAGTGGTTAATGTATGTTTCATAATATCATAATTTATATCTGAAAAGTAACTAGTAACTAAAGTTGTCAAATAATCGTAGGGGAGTAAAAGTACAATATTTGCCTCTGAGATGTAGTGGAGTAGAAGTAAAAGTACTGAAAACTGATAATACTCCAGTAAAGTGAAAATACCTCAAAATTGTACTTAAGTACAGTACTTGAGTAAATGTACATAGTTACTTTACACCACTGTACAGATGTGGCATTTCAGAACCAGGATACGCTCACGTGTCTTTTAGGTGCACCTGTATTTAAATCTGCTGAATTTGCGCCTGTCGTGGAATTCTGGATCAATCAGCAATCGATAAGGCACATATAGGAGTCGAGACAATAATTCTAGTTGGTGGCGATTATGCTTTATGTCACATGATATCATGGTCAGAAGTACATTAACACTCATGTCAGTGGTACGGTAGTTCTGCCTCAAGCACAGGGCAGAGATCATAGGTATACTGTAGCTTCTTCAAGGACAAACTGAACCATAACAAGACTAGAAAAAGTGCTCCTCGGAGCACAGGTCTCCGCCAGGTCAGGTATGTTATTCTGGCCTCCTGGTGGCGCTATAATAGGCCAATGTGAAAAGGGTGCCATTTATTCTTAGGTCTTTCACGGCAATCAGACACTGCATTCATGATTTGAGGCATTTTGTTGCAAAAATGTGTTTTGCTAAATTAGACCTGCTGGTGGCGCTATAACAGGCCAATGTGAAAAGGGTGGCATTTCTTCCTCGGCCTAGTGGGAATGTGCGTGTGAAAATTCACGGAAATCGCAAGCTGCGTGCATAGTTTGAGGCTTTTTGTTCAAAACGGACCAATCCTGCAAACTTTGGAAGCCAACCATAGGCAGTGAGGATGGAATATGGGAAATCGGACAGATCGGTGTTGATCACATGACTGTAGAGATACTGTGTACCGATTTGCATGACGTTTGGATAAAATCTGTAGGAGTAATGTAAAAAAAAAAGGGTTTTGCACAAATCGGCCTCCAGGTGGCGCTATAACAGGTCCATGTGAAAAATTTGAGGCAGAGGTTCTGAATTGGCATCCAGGGAGTGTGTGTGCACAGTTTCGCAGCGACCGGGCCAACGGTGCCAGAGATTAGCTGCTAACACACAGACAGGACACACACACAGACACACGGACACACGGACACACGGACCGACGGAGGGTAAAACATACTCTCTCACCATGCCTTCGGCCTGGCGGAGACAATAAGCTGTACCAAAACAATAGCTATTAGGCCTAGTGGAGACATGTAGGCTCTTACAAGCTGTCAAATATTATAATGTATTGTAGAAGTATTATAAGTGATGGTAAAATATAAAGGCTAGATATACAGTAAGCAGCCGTATAATTTCTTCCTCACGCCCAATTAGCATTTGTTTGAATTTACACTGTTTCACACCTACGGCGCCTACCACAGTTTTGCACGTGGCAAATGTCCCACTTTCTCCATGAAAAGGTGTGGATTACCCACTAATTTGCAAAAGATTTGCCAATGGCAGCGCCCGTGAAGTTCTGGAATGGCACATCTGTACATGCATACACTATGTACGTGTTTGTATGCTGACCAGTGGTGTAAAGTAACTAAGTACATTAGTCAAGTACTGTACTTAAGTACAATTTTGAGGTACTTTTACTTTACTGGAGTATTTCCAATTGTCTATACTTTTACTTCTACTCCACTATATCTCAGAGGCAAATATTGTACTTTTACTCCACTACAATTCTTTGAACACTTTAGTTACTAGTTACTTTGCAGTTATAAATTATTATATTATAAAACATACATTAACCACTTCAGCCCTATTTTATACATAGGCTATTTGAAAATAGCCGATCTACAAGCTCACAACGCGTCGCATCGCGACGCGTTGCGACACGCGACACGCGTTCACGTGTAAGTGTAACCAAAGGCACGTGCTCCCCTATTTTCAAACATTTTAGTACTTTTACTTTTGGTACTTTAAGTACATTTTGATACCATTACTTTTGTAGTTTTACTCAAGTACATTTTGAATTCTGGACTTTTGGCTTGTAACGGAGCATTTGCTATATTTGCCGTATTGATACTTTTACTTAAGTAAAACATTTGAGTGCTTTTTCCACCACTGCATGCTGCACGCATATACACATACACAGACACACATGCCGGTGCACATGTCTAGACCAGATTGAGACGCCTCAGCACAATGTGACCTCCTTTGGTTTGGCTCTCCAGGGGGGCCGTGTCGTTTCAGCGTCGCGTCTGTCTGGTCTGGTGGAGCTAGAGCTCCTGTCAGTCATCCCTCCCAGAGCTGGGTGTCACCTCCACTGGTCACGCACTCCGCCGGAGGACCTCGATGACTCACCGCGGCTCATGCCGTAGCTGAGTCATTCCCACAGGGGGGACAGAGAACAGATACAGCCAAAGGGATGCTGATGATGCGATGGGTGGAGCGGAACGGATGTAGGTTCACGTGTCTTTTTACGTGCACCTGTGTTTAAATCTGCTGAGTTACTGTAAATGTCCCTGAAGCCGTGCGTGGTGGTGTGTAGGTGACGTCACGCATTATGAAATACTGTAGCTATGCTTATGTTCATAACGGTTGGTGGTTTAAAGAAATGTTTGTGTTTGAATAAAATGCATTATGTGTAACCTTAGATAAGATTAGAAAACGTAATGATATGAGTATAAGAATCTATGAAAATACCATCTCCCTCACAGATAAATGAGTGAATTAGACACAGTGCCTGGCCTGCACATTCTTTCATACACTGCAACTTTAATGAAATACAGATTCAATGAAATATATAGAGAACAAAGCAACAATATGAGAACAAAATTCAAATATTACCAACTGGTTGGAGTTTTTTTTTACAACCGCCTATATGATGGGCTGGCTTGCCCATGGGCACATTGGTTGGATCGGTAGAACTGAACTACTGGATGTCCATGTACTGTATGCCTACACTGTATATATGGGCACATCAGATGGTAAGATGTTCATTGTGTGTGTGTGTGTGTGTGTGTGTGTGTGTGTGTGTGTGTGTGTGTGTGTGTGTGTGTGTGTGTGTGTGTGTGTGTGTGTGTGTGTGTGTGTGTGTGTGTGTGTGTGTGTGTGTGTGTGTGTGTGTGTGCGTGCGTGCGTGCGTGCGTGCGTGCGTGCGTGCGTGCGTGCGTGCGTGTGTGTGTTACTGTTCATTTTTAAGTGGTGCCGAAGGCAACCACTCCTATACATGACTTTGTCCGTGTGTCCGTATGTATGTATGTATGTATGTATGTATGTCTGTCCACAAACATTGATGACAACATCAATACGGGGGTCAATACGGGGCTCATCAAAGGCACCACTCACTTCACACAGGGTGTGATTTTTATTTTGTGAATAGTTTGTTTACAACCAAAATATACTGTACAGTAAATGAGCACTGATTTACTGGTCACACTATTGGCTGTTGGAAATTGAAGATAAACTGTAGTATAGAAGAAGTTGCTGCAGGCAGCTCTCCACGACATGCTTTATATCCTGTCATTTACTGTAAGCTCGTATCCCCTAGGCGAGCTATCTCGGGAAGATCGATCGCCCAGAAACTGCGTGCTGAAAACCTGCCAGGTAAGGGGTCACAGGCACACTTCTACACGAGAGAGATTGCGAAATATTAAAAGAAAACAATGCAACCTGTGCAACGTGAAACATCCAGCCATCCATTATTTCACTGTGGGGACTGGGTCGCATACGTGTGGAAAATGTACCATTCAACTTATTGTTTAAATGCCATACATCTGCAGGTTTCATAGCAATTGTTGAAATTAGGCCTTAAATGTGAAATGATCTGCACGCGTGTTCTACATGCAAATCATGAATATTTTACCTTATATCACAACATTTCTCCAAAGCATGGCTTCTGGTTACCCAGCAGTTTAACTAGTCATAGTTGCATACTACAGCCTAAGTAAGAACAACCAGAAATCAACATGCTTATTTCACATACCATGTTAGCTTCTGGGGTCGCTTGGCAAACAAGGAACTGTGTCAGTGTCCCTGGCTTCTAATGCTGCTTCTCACTTTTCTTGTGGATTTCACCTGACGCACGTTGTTTACATCATTGGTTCTCAAAGTGGGGTCTGGGGACCCCCAGGGGTACTTGAGGGTGTTCCAGGGGGTACCCAGAAAAGTGTGTAAATATAGCATCAGAATAATTATGACCTTTTATACTTTGGCTATTCAAAAATAGCAGATCTACAAGCTCATAGCGCGGCACCGAGTGCCGCGCTACGAGCTTGTAGATCTGCTATTTTTGAAAAATCTTGAAATGTGTGCAAATCTTTGAATACATATATTTTTAAAGCAAACATTTGTAACTCAAATTTCAAATTCGCTTCTGGGGGGTCCCTGGAACAAAATATTTTGAGATGGGGGTCCGCGGCCAAATTCATATCATTTTGGGGGTCCTTGACATGAAAAAGTTTGAGAACCACTGGTTTACATCATGCATTCTACCGTGTCTAACTGAAACAGTTAGGTAGAATCTTCTGTCACACGTTCTAGGCACCCTTACCCCCCCCCCCCCCCCCCCCACACTCAGTTCTATTATATTCCTCTGACTCTCTCTTTCGGTTTGAATGGAGAGGGGCACCCTACAGTCTATGGGGCAGCAGAACGTATCTTAGAAACACCCGCCATAGCGCTTCTCTCATTGGTCGTGTCATGGATAAATGAGCCAATGAGCTGAGTGCATTTTTCAGACACCAGACTCTATAGAGCTGACACAGTCACACATCATGGAGAGGGGAAGGGGTGCAGGACAGCGAAAAGTGCGTCCCGTATCAGTTCAATACGGGACGCGTCTTTCAGTTTCCCAATACGGTAGGATTCCGTATTTTACGGGACGGTTGGTAACCCTAGCTGCTACCGCTAATCTCATGAAGCCAGTCCCATAAAACCAGTCCATTGAAAAGCTGTATGAGAGGACTGTAGTCTCAAGGACATTTGGTGAGCACTTTGGAGCCGTGCACCCCACAAGTTGTTATTGTTGACAGAGTTTCGCTTGCATTCGTTTTAGTTATGCTGTGTCCACAAACAGTGCATGCAGTGGTGGAAAGTAACTAAGTACATTTACTTAAGTACTGTACTTAAGTAGAATTTTGAGGTATTTTTACTTTACTTGAGTATTTCCAATTTGCAATACTTTTACTTCTACTCCATTACATCTCAGAGGCAAATATTGTACTTTTACTCCACTACAATTATTTGAAAACTTTAGTTACTAATTACTTTTCAGATATAAATGATTATACTATGAAACATACATTAACCACTTTAGCCCTATTTTATACCTAGACTATTTGAAAATAGCCGATCTACAAGCTCACAACGCGTTGCATCGCGACGCGTTGTGAGCTTGTAGATCTGCTATTTTCAAATATTTAGTACTTTTACTTTTGGTACTTTAAGTATATACTTTAGTACTTTTACTCAAGTACATTTTGAATTCTGGACTTTTACTTTTAACAGAGTATTGTTATAGTGCAGTATTGGTACTTTCACTTAAGTAAAGAATTTGAGTACTTTTTCCACCACTGAGTGCATGCGCGCATGCACACGCACACACACGCAACATGTTGAAGTAATTAGCTGTTTCTGTAGCGGACATCTCACAAAGTGAGAATGCTTTATAACAGTGTGTTTGAAAGTGATGTCCAAAGTCCGTTTGTACAACACCAAAGTGCTTCTCTGTCCACAACTCATGCGCGCGTGCAGGGGTGCGTAATATGCGTATCTCAGAAAATAACGATTTCAATGGCAGTTTGGATTCTTTGTGTTGCATTACTGCCACCTACTGGTCTATATGTGTATAGGTTTCGTTGGTCCACGCATATGCAGTAGGGCTGCCCCCTACTGGTCAAAATCCCAGTTTAGGAAAACTTACAACAATTAAAGCCAGAAAACTATAGCCTATTAAATGTCCCAACCTAGGTTTTATATTTGTGCAATGTTTGGATACAATTTCACTACTGGTGTACCGTGAGAAGGCGAATGGACAAATTAACGACGCGTCAGTAATTATAAGTGTAAGATCTGGCCCTTGCCATTGTCAAGTCTGATTGCAGGACAGGAAATCCTGGGGGCGATTCTTGGCACACAGCGTTGCTTTGCGTATGCATGCATTGTCAATGCCCGTGTTCATTATGCAGTAGATGTGTTTTTTGCAGCCTCTCAAAGGCCTGTTTCCATATGAAACATTTCAGTGCAAGCCAATAACAGCAGTGACACTATAACGAGGTCAAAAAGCCACTGGTGATTTCCCCCTCATTCAGATCACATTATCTCTGGCAGCCATCTGCCATGGCCATTTATAAGCATGAATGTCACACCGCTTCATGGGATAGATGCCATCATCGAATTTGCATCACGGTATGCGTCAAGTCATGGAAGAAAATCATCGGCATCTGCAAAAGGTCGAGGGGCGGGGGGGGGGGGGGGGGGGGGGGGGAGTGTTTGGGAACAATTTTTTATTTTGTTTAATTATTTACCTTCAGCCTAAAAATAAATCCATGAGGTCCTTGGGCGTTGAATGGCCTTTCCGAATATGTTGCGGGAAGGTCGCATTGATTGATGAGATTCCCCTGGATGCTAATGTGAGTTTAATCAGATTTGCTTTGATTCTCGTCATGTTTTTTTGGCCCCCGCTCAACCCGCCCCGTCTTTCCTCTGATGTTGAGCCTCAAAGACTGTGTCCCTTTATTGAACCTTTCGAAAAAACCTGAGAAACGCACAAGGTGATGCCACGGATAGAAGAGCGCACGTTTTTTTATTCAAAGGAAGCCTATACACTGCTTTGCACGTGATGAAGCATTGAACCGAAGTCGTCGGGGTGCCCAACAGATGGAAATGTCAACCATCAAATCAAATCACAGGGACGCACAGAAGGGCAACGCATAAAACTCAGCACGCAGTGACTTACAAAAGGAGTTGACTATGACACAAGGGTGATCCAGTTTAACCCATTAAGACCTGAGGCCGCGTCTAAAAAAATCTAAATCCTAAAACAAATTCGGAAAAAAATATAAAAAAATATTTTTCACTATTTTTCAAAAATAGCAGATCTACAAGCTCATAGCGCGGCACTCGGTGCCGCGCTATGAGCTTGGATATCTGCTATTTTTGAATAGCCAAAGACATCTAAAGTGACACAGATGCGTTCCAGGTATCAATGGGTTAATTGAATGAGGTTAGTTAGTGTTACTACTGCCACTGGGATGTGTCTCTAGAGAGTATACAGACTGAAAGACTCTCCGAATCCCATGGAAATGCTTTATGAAACAGCTGTTCCATTTCACTGCGCAGCAGCATCTGGCAGTGGTGTACTAAAACTTTTTTACTTAGGTGAAAGTATCAATACTGCAATGTAGAAATACTCTGTTACAAGCAAAAGTCTGGAATTCAAAATTGACTTGAGTAAAAGTACAAAATTATTGGAATGAAAATTTACTGTATACCAAAAGTAGAAAGTACTCATTATGCAGAATGTCCCATTTCACAAGTTTTCAAATGTAGGCCTATATATATTTTTTTTTTATAGCCGATCTACAAGCTCACAATGTGACACATTATGAGCTTGTAGATCGGCTATTTTCAAATGGCCGAAATGTATATAGGGCTGAAGTAGGTAATGTATGTTTTGTAATAATAATCAAACTCTATAAAGTAACTAGTGACTAAAGTTTTCAAATAATTGTAGTGGAGTAAAAGTATAATATTTGTCTCTGAGATTTAGTGGAGTAGAAGTAAAAGCATTGAAAATTGGAAATACTCCAGTAAAGTAAAAACACCTCAAATTTGTACTTAAGTACAGTACTTGAGTACATGTACTTAATTGCTTTACACCACTGGCCTCTGGTTTGGACCAACGGGAGCAGCTGCTCCATATGAACTGTCTGTATTGTAACTGTGCATCTTGTCAGACTTGAGCCTCTCTTCTGCAAACGTCAGTATCCATCTTCATTTAATTCTCTCTCATCACATTTTCATACAAGATCACCCAGTATCAGATTATTTGCATTGGTTTTGCAGTGTGCCTAAAACGTGTCCAGACAATGACAGGCTATAGCCTCTGAAAGTAACAAACAAACAAACAGTGACAGTGAATTTATTTTCGTGATTAAGACTGGATAAGCCAGCTGGCTCTAATTTGGTTTTGTGTGAATGGTGCAAACAGGTTTGCACCTGTTTTTTCAAATTGTATTCAATGAATTAAAAAAATAAGACCACATGGCTTAGAGATGATACAATATGTGTTTATTACCACACATTGACAAGGGATTTCGGCATCGTTTGAAACGGAGGTCTAAGCAGGGCATGCATGCAGCCCCGTCAGGTGCCATGAGCATTGCAACAGATGTTGGTGGTGGAGAAACAAGGGTGCCGTGTCATTGTTCCGGCGGCGCATTAGACTGACGGTTTGTCCGACTTGCCCCATTACTAAGTACTAACTCTATCCCTAACCCTAACCGCACGCGGAAGCCACAAAGTCGGAGTAATGGGATGTCGGACTTATGGGCAGTCTCCGGAGAAAGTGGGCAGTCACAATAGGCTATATGCACAACAGCCATATTAGAAAGAAATTGGGTCTCTTCTTACTTCCTTAACAGGTGTTACCAATAATACTAATTAAGGCTCTGTTCCATTCTGGTCTCAAAGTGTGGTCCAGGGACCCCTCATGGTTCCTTGAGGGGGTTCCAAATGGCCCCTTACGGGTGTGTAACTCTGAGAGTGTACAGATGCATTTGTACACTCTCAGAATTATGGGAGTCCTTGAAATGAAAATGTTTGAGAACCACTGTGCTACCTTAAATGGAACAGAGCCTTCATTAATATCATTAGTAACACCTGTGAAGGCCCAATTTCCTTCCAATATGGCTGCTGTGCATAGAGACTATTGGTATCTAATTCTGTAGAACTCAAATGGAAATTGCTGAACTCAAATGGAAATTGCTTAAAGGGGAATACCACTCATTTTCAACATTGAACTATGTCTTTAATACACCTTAGAGCTGTTGTGTGGAAATAAGAAAGAAAGCCAAAAGTACACCCTGCGTATGTCACTGATCACATGACCTCAATCAATTATCCAGTTCCAGGCAACATAGAAGGGGGGGGGGGGGACTTTTTTCTTATTTCCACACAACAGCTCTAAGGTGTATTATAGACATAGTTCAATGTTGAAAATGAGTGGTATTCCCCTTTAAATAGGAAACCAATGTTTTAGGAGAACGTTTGCTGTTGTTTTTCAGGTAACTCTCCTCCACATAGAGGTAGAGGCTTTAGGTAGAGGCACGATACATGAGGAGAGGCAGAAACCAAATACAATCAAAAGTGGAATGAAATAAGCATATTATGTAAGAAATAAGACTACCTATGCCAAACCAGTCGAAATTGGTTTAAATAGATTGGCATGGCCATTATTAGAGCCCCCCCAATCTACACACTAGTGGGGAAAAAAATAATAAAACAGAAAACACGTTTCTTCAGGATGAATGTATTATTGTAAACAACAGTAAAAGTTTTAAAGTAAAATATAGCATTTTATATATATGTCACTTTAGATTTCTTTGGCTATTCAAAAATAGCAGATCTACAAGCTCATAGCGCGGCACCGAGTGCCGTGCTACGAGCTTGTAGATCTGCTATTTTTGAAAAATCGTGAAAAAATATTTGTTTTGTTTTTTTCAAAAAACTGTTAGGATTTAGAAAACGTTGTAAGAATCGGACTCAGGCCTTAATGGGTTAAGGGAGAATGGATGCACTCATCCACCTTCAAGCTTAAATGAAATCTTGCGTGCAAAAGGTGACATTTAAGCCTGAGGGTGGCGTAAGAAGAAGAAGTCGTTGGGTCAATCAAATGCTCTCAGAGCACACATCTACTCAGCTAGTTTCATGGCAATCCAACTATTGGATTTTGAGATGTATTTTGTGAGAGAGGAAATCTCGTCCTAAGGGTGGCACTAGAGAAACTGCCGTGGGGTCACCAAAAGCAATTGAGGTCGTCCACCGGGGGGAGCGTGAATGTGCTCAGCAAGTTCCATAGCAATCTGCTCATTATATTTTGAGATATGTTGTGTGCAAGGGGGAATTTTAGTCTAATAGTGGTGCTAGAGGAAAAGGCCATTGGGTCACCAAAATAAGTAGGGTCCATCCTCTGGGGGAACATGAAGTTGGACAAAGTATGGAAATACAGTCAGTAGTTTTTGACTGACAGACAATCAGACATGTTGCTTATGGGACTTAAGTGGTGGACGGATGAACTGACCTTACCATCCTTTGAGCCCAGCCACTAGCGGGGCTATACATATACTCTGGATATGAACAAAAGGTGAGACCCGGGATGTGAGAGTTGTTTCTGTGTTTTTCACATTCAAATTGATTTCCTTAACAGGGTACTTGAGGGGGCAAATTCATACACGTAATTAATGATGAACTCATACGTTATTTACATTGGTTTATGGTTAACTCATTGACTTCCAATGACGTCTTTTGACGTCTGAAAATCCAAAGCCAAGACCACCAACAACATCTTTTGACGCCTGTTTTGTGTTTGTAGTTTTTTTTAACACTAGATGGCGCTCTTCGCTAAGATATAAGTGACCATTTAATTCTCAGTCAAACACAGATCCAGGAGATCGCGTGATCGATCACAAAATCTCCTCCACCATCCTGGTTAGCGTATTTGGAAAAATACCTTATTCTCGCCTCCCTGGATTTCCTCTGCATTTTTTGACAAGACGTGCTCTATTCAACGGCCAATAACTAGCGATGAAATGATATATATTTTCGCTGACAGTGGCTGATTTATTTATTCATTTTCTCTGGCAGCGAATTAGTTAAGTTCACCATTAGTTAACGGTGATGACCAGGAATTAATGATCAGTTCATGATAAATTCATAATTCATTAAGCGTTAATTACGTGTAGGAATTTGGCCCCCTCGAGTTAAGTGTTAACTGGTGAATATGTTTTGAATTTTCAAAGTTTCAAAGTGGTTTTACAATCCGTTGCAACTTGCACAGGATGCCAAGCACTGGGTTTCTCCTTACGTCCTCAGTAAAATGCAACACAGCAGCACCACATCAGTCTGAACAGGGTAGTGAGCAGGTTGCAATGGTTAGGAGTACATTTGTTGATTCAAATACACCTACAGAGTATACTGTATACGTAAAATATAGTCATGTTTTATGTGGTGCCATATTTGTCCGGATACATTTTTTTGTTCTTTCTTTCTTTCTTTTTTTTGAGTGGTGCCAACCACTCCTACATTTGACTTTGTCCGTGTGTCCGTCCGTCCGTATGTCCGTCCGTATGTTTGAGCACGGCTGATTGGTCAAGCTTCACGTGACACGTGACAATATGTTGTCACGTGACAACATATTGTTGCTGATTGCAACACAAGGATGCAACCAGTTACACTTTCAAAGGCACCACTCTCTTCACACTGGGTGTGATTTTTAGCGGTGCCAACCGCTCTAAGCTTGACTTTGTCCGTATGTCCGTGGAAGCACGGGATGAGCACGGGATTTCAAAAAGCTATAACTCCAGTTTGCAGCATGCCACCAAGTCCAAATATGGTATGTGGACTTAGACCACCAATAGAGACGAGCATGAATTGCTGAAGTTATCAAAGAGGGGTCCAGGGACCCCCAAGCACGGGATGAGCACGGGATTTTAAACAGCTATAACTCCAGTTTGCAGCATGCCACCAAGTCCAAATATGGTATGTGGACTTAGACCACCAATAGGGACGAGCATGAATTGCTGAAGTTAGCAAAGAGGGGTCCAGGGACCCCCAGCGTATGTTATGTTTGTCCGTCCGTGGAAGCACGGGATGAGCACGGGATTTCAAACAGCTATAACTCAAGTTTGCAGCATGCCACCAAGTCCAAATATGGCATATGGACTTAGACCACCAATCGGGATGAGCATGAATTGCTGAAGTTATCAAAGAGGAGTCCAGGGACCCCCAGCGTATGTTATGTCCGTCCGTCCGTGGAAGCACGGGATGAGCACGGGATTTCAAACAGCTATAACTCCAGTTTGCAGCATGCCACCAAGTCCACATATGGTATGTGGACTTAGACCACCAATAGGGACGAGCATGAATTGCTGAAGTTATCAAAGAGGGGTCCAGGGACCCCCAAGCACGGGATGAGCACGGGATTTTAAACAGCTATAACTCCAGTTTGCAGCATGCCACCAAGTCCAAATTTGGTATGTGGACTTAGACCACCAATAGGGACGAGCATGAATTGCTGAAGCCCCGCCCCCTCTGTCTTCCCATTGGCTGGCCTTTAAACAGGCATAACTCAAGTTCACAGCATGCTAGGGAGTACAAATTTTGTACATGGACTAAAACCACCAATAGGGACGAACTGTAATTACTTAAGCCCCGCCCCCTCTGTCTGCCCATTGGCTGGGCTTTAAACAGCCATCATTCCAGTTTGCAGCATGCTACCAAGTAAAAATTTGGTAAGTGGACTCAGACCACCAATAGGGACGAACTGAAATGAGTTAAGCCCCGCCCCAAAGGCACCGCTTCCTTCACACAGGGTGTGATTTTTATTATACAAAATGGTAAAATGTGTCTTAACAATGTGTCGGACGTGTGAACCACAAAGAAGTCTACCTGGAGTGTGATGTCAGGAGGTTACAATTCATGTCAAATTGTAAAAAATTATTAAAATCTTTCCAGAACTACAGCATACAACAGATAATGAAAGCTTGGTCAAGTGTTACAACATCCTTCCCCAACACACACACGCACACACACACACACACGCGCCCACACGCGCACACGCACGCACACACGCACACACGCGCACACGCACACGCACACACGCCTTTGTAGTATCTAGTTAGGGGTTGAGGTCCCTCAGGTGCAAGGCTGACAGACAGCAGGAACAAGGAACACATTTTAATCTTCTCTACATTGTCCTCCTCTTTTGTCTGCTCTACTTAGCCTCTCCAGGGAGACTGAGAGGAATTGATTGTGTGTGTGTGTGTGTGTGTGTGTGTGTGTGTGTGTGTGTGTGTGTGTGTGTGTGTGTGTGTGTGTGTGTGTGTGTGTGTGTGTGTGTGTGTGTGTGTGTGTGTGTGTGTGTGTGTGTGTGTGTGAGGATTTTTATTCATTCTGCAAGGTCAATCTTTTCAACCTTCTGTTTCGCTCCTCTGTCCAAGAAAAAAGGTATAGTCTCTGTGTTACCTGTCGAGACTTACAGGAAGTGAAAGTTCCCACGATTTCCCTTAATCTTCCATTGCATACTTTGATGTATTTGACGTGTGGGTCACTTAACGATGCAGTCTATGTAACGACCTTACACACGGCATACATCAGTGAGAGAGACAGTGTTCTTTCATCCTCAGACTTTCTCTTTGCGGAGCTACCTTCCTTCCCATGAAGACCTAAAGCCGATTATACATGTATCCTAAATCGCAACGGTTTTCTGAAAAACGTATGTTTCTATATCAGTGGTTCTCAATCTTTTTCATGTCAAGGACCCCCAAAATGATATGTATTTGGCCGCGGACCCCCGTCTCCAAATATGTTGTCCCAGGGACCCCCAGAAGCAAAGATTTGAGTTAAAAAATGTTCACTTTAAAATAATATATATTCAAAGATTTGCACACATGTTCACGATTTTTCATAAATAGCAGATCTACAAGCTCATAGCGCGGTACTCGGTGCCGCGCTATGAGCTTGTATATCTGCTATTTTTAAATAGCTAAAGTGTGAAATAATGCTTTTTTGCTCAAATCAAAAAGAGACACAGATGCGTTCCAGGTCTTTATGGGTTAACCGTGTGGGCGTGTCATATTAGGTGAACATCCGGCGAAAACATTCAGACATTTTCATCGCAGAAATAGCAGCTATCACAATGCGAGCTTGTAGATCAGCTATTTTAGGTGGGCGGGACAAGTATAGACCCCTGGGGGGCAGGTAGGCGGACTGGGCATCTGTGGGCCTATTGAGAATTAGGTCAGATGCAAGGTAAACGATAAATAAATAAATTGAAAGTTGTTTTTTTATATGTTCTCCCCAGAGCATTATGTGCGGCAATCAGTCGTGTTGTCAGTCAATGCTGTTGCTAATCAACAGCAGATAAGCAACAGCCTTGACAAGTGTAATGACATTACACTCACGTAGCTGTCATGCCACAGATAAAGTTGGTGTTTACTCTGAGTGGTGTAAAGTAACTAAGTACATTTACTCAAGTACTTGAGTACAATTTTGAGGTATTTTTACTTTACAGGAGTATTTCCAATTTTCAGTACTGTTACTTCTACTCCACTACATGTCAGAGGCAAATATTGTACTTTTACTCCACTGCAATTATTTGAACACTTTAGTTACTAGTCATTTTGCAGATTTTGATTATTATTACAAAACATACATTAACCACTTCAGCCCTGTATATATTTCGGCCATTTGAAAATAGCCGATCTACAAGCTCACAATGCGTCGCGATGCGACGCATTGTGAGCTTGTAGATCTGCTATTTTCAAAAGATTTGTATACATTTTAAAACTTGTGAAATTGGACATTCTGCATAATGAGTACTTTTACGTAAAGTTGATTTCGATTACCAGACTTTTACTTGTAACAGAGTATGTCTACATTGCAGTATTGATACTTTTACTTAAGAAATTTAGTACTTTTTCCACCACTGTTTTCTGTCCAGATGGCTTACTGGCGTACTCTTTTCTTCACAAAGCTCCCATGCAGCAACCAACATGCTGTGTTCTGCATACACAGCAAGAGTACATTTTTTTTACATAAAAGTCGGTCAAAGATAAGCAGTTGCTACAAGCGCAGTCTCCTGTGGCCAGACTGTTGCGTCTCACAATTTTCAAATGTTTCCGGTTATACAGTCTGGGACTCGGAAGCTCTGATCATGATTAGAATACAAACCGGATGTGAAGCCTCCTCCCCACTTCCGCTTCGTCTTTACAGTCGCACAAATGTATCCGACTATAAAACAAAATCATTTAAGTATATGTAGCTTGCTGCTTAGCAGAAATGGAAATTAAAAAAGAAAATGTAAAGATATTTTAAGATATATTTTCGTGAACGGAAGTGAATCGGATTTCAGGAGTTGTAGTTCCAGACTCTATATAGCATTCGGAGATTGTGGAATAGTTGTCTGGCTACACTAGACTACTACAAGCGGGAAGTAGCACCGTTGCAACCTACTTCAGCAGGGAAAATTCCGGTAAAAATGGTCTGTTCAGGAGGAAACCTACCATCCGATGATACCCAACCAGAGCCTTCGATCCGTCATGGACTGTACATCCGGTCGAAATAGAACAATCTATGATTATCGATTTAGACACGCTTACATCAAGGCCAATGAAATTGTGACAAATGTAAATGCCCTTCCTGCTATGGAGTTGCATGCAAATTTCAATAGTGATCCGGCACTTCAAGCCATTGGATTCACATCAATCCAATAGGTGTATCCCTTCTTGTCACCTTTGTTAAATATATTTGCTATGCTAATATCTTGGTTACTTCTTCTCAAATTTGTGTTACTTAGATTTATTTTCCTTCACCACAAATATAATTAGTTTTTTATTTACAGTAGATGCATGTTTGGACAGACGCTAGGGTAATCGTTTACCTGGTATCCAAGTTTTTTTGAGTTTCTCTCTGCACTCTGTTTATGTGACTATTTATGTCGTTGTTTATTGAATACAGCCCATGCTTACTCTTATACCCATCACACACTGCGCTGGATAAGAGGGTCTACTCAATGCCTAAATGTAAAATTCATGATTGTATGAAGTTCACCATACGGTATACGTAGCCTCTGAGCTTTTAACCTTATGAACAAAGTTGTCTGCTTTTGTGCTGACAACACCAACAGCAATTTTGGAGGGAAGGTGAGGAGAGGGGAAAACAATGTGTTGTGCAAGTTAAACAAGACCACCACCAACAACAAACTCGATGGAGTAGGCTGCATCAACACAATGCAAACTGTAATAGATACCCTCCAACATTGAGAGCTTTCTTGTAAAGGTTTTTTGGATTCATTCATATCTACACTGTCTGCACAGAAGAGCTGAAATAATACTGGACCTTTGTCGACCTCGAGCCGCTCACCTGGGAACAAGCTAAACCTGCTGGCTGTCACTTGAACCTGTCGGCGAGAGGGTGCTGAAGCATTATCCAGCCATACATTCTTATCTCAGCTCCCAGGGGGGAGCCCCGGCTACAATTGTAAAATTCCTCAAAGACCCTGTGCGTGAAGTCTGGATGTGGTTCATGCACAACCAGCTGACGGTCTTCAGTGCCACAATAAAGACAGAAACAGAAAGGCGCTGCTGTTCATTTTCCTTTTCAACCATCTCCAGTGAAAAGGTAGCATAGAGACGGGACATGCTCTTTCATGGGATTGAAGGTGAGCTTAAAGGACGGCTTCACCCATTTCAACGTATCTTCATATAATTGTCTCCGCCAGGCCGAAAGGCATGGCGAGAGAGTATGTTTTACCCCCTGTCCGTCCGTCCGTGTGTCCGTGTGTCCGTCCGTGTGTCCGTCCGTCATTCGATCTGTCTGTGTACAGCTAATCTCCGGCACCGTTGGCTTGCTCGCAGCCAAACTGTGCACACACAGTCCCTGGATACCAGAGCAGAACCTCTGCCCCAAATTTTTCACAGGGGCCTGTTATAGCGCCACCAGGAGGCCGATTTGTGCAAAACACATTTTTTGACAGTACTCCTACAGATTTTGTCCAAAAATCCCACAAATCGGTACACAGTATCTCTACAGTCATTAAACGAAACGGGTCTTTCAGATTTCTCATATTCCATCCTGATTGGCTAAAAATGTCTTCCAAAGTTTGCAGGAGTGCTCCGTTTTGAACAAAATGCCTCAAATCATGAACACAGCATGCACTTTCCGAGAAATTTTGCAAGCACATTCCCATTAGGCCGAGGAAGAACTACCATTTGAACATTTTTAAATCAGCCTCATGGTGGCGCTATAACAGGCCGATTCGTGTTTTTACCTATAATTGCACCGATCTGTGTAAAACTTTGTATGCACACTCCCTATAGGTCAAGGAAAAACCTTTGCCCTGCATTTTTCACATCTGCCTTTTATAGCGCCACCAGGAGGCCGACTTGTGTAAAACACATTTTTTTATACTACTCCTTCCAATTGTATCCAAATTTCACGCAAATCGGTACACATGATCTCTATAGTCATGTGATCACGACGGATGTGTTTGATTTTTCATACTCCATACTGATTGGCTAAGATTGACATCTAAAGTTTGCATTATTGGCTTGTTTTGAACAAAATTCTGCAAATCATGAACGCACTGTCCAATTGCGCTCAAACTTTGCACGCACATTCACACTATGTTGAGGAACAAATGCCACCCTTTTAACATTGGCCTGTTATAGCGCCACCAACAGGTCTAATTCAGCAAAACACATGTTTTTGACAAAATGCCTCAAATCATGAATGCAGTCAGTGTCCGATTGTCGTGCAAGGCCTAAGAAGAAATGGCACCCTTTTCACGTTGGCCTATTATAGCGCCACCAGGAGGCCACAGTAGCCTACCTGACCTGGCGGAGACCTGTGCTCCGAGGAGCACTTTTTCTAGTTGGTCCTCAGTCACTAATGCTAAATGGTAAATAAAAAAATAAAAAAACATCCTACTCTGTCTGTGTCTCATTATTAACGCGAAAATAATGGCTTCCATTATAGCATGCTAACTTTCCAGGAAGAGAAAGCCTGCAGTTTCTATTAGCTTGGATTCCCCATCAATGATGTCACTGGCAGGCGCGTTTCTGAACTGTCCACAGCCCTCTTCTGAGACATGAGCGGTTTCATATTTATATTTTGTATTGATTGTCCATGTTTGTGTGTGTTGATTGCATGTTTTGGTTTATTTATTTTCACTAATACCATTTCAGAGCTTTGATTATTAATCATTATATTTATATTTGCTGTTATCAGATGTACTGTGTTAGAAACTTCCCCCAATTTTAAAGATCCTGACTGCAATTGAGGACTGAGACTTAACCTAGGTGGCATAGTCTGCATTTTTATATTTTATGTTTATTGGTTAAATTTTTGAATTCCACATTTTTCACATAGTGGAGAAAGCCTTACATTCTTTTTTTCTTTTTCTTTTTTTTTACCTTGTTTTGAGTTTACAACTATCTTAAATACGTTTTAAAATAGCTGACAGAGAATGTCTTACAGTCCGCCTGCACTTGTGCACACTGACAATTATCTTGTGTTTTGTTTTGAAAGATATCTAAAATCAATATGTTATATTACACCAGTCAAATCTGTTTGTATTGTGTTAGTGTTATAATATAGTTTTCAAATACATGGCCGATGTTTGGAGAGTAAACATTTCTTTGTTTGCTATCCATGGTGCTGAAAGGTGCACTCTAGTCGCTAAAATAATTGTCCCTTGAGAAACACACCTATGGTGTGTGTATACACGTGTGCATGATCATGGGCGTGCATGCATGTGCATGTTTGGTCCCGGTTTGGGGATTTAAAAATATGGCCACCATAATCTAACGTGACCAGTGGTTTACTTCATGCTTATGTCTTTCATGCAGGCTTAGGACTAAGGCGTTACAAAGTAACATGTTAGCGTAACACAACCACTTGTTGCGGTAACTAACAGTGTAACTAATAAATCTTTCCAAAGTTTAAGTTACTATAGAATTTAAATGGGCTCGTTGCTTATTACTTTATGTGAAGATGGCCAACTTCAGAGGATTGAAGGTTTATTATGATCCGACATCTACTCTCACACTAGCCTCGAGGGAGAGAGAGAGGCCATTACACAGTAACTCCTGAACACATGAACTTTAGTTACTTTGTGAGTGAAAGACTACGGTATTATTTAACCATCCCCTTCTTTCTCATTCTCTTACAGCTTTCCTCTGTTCATCACATTTTTCTCCACTGTTGGTTTGATGATGATGATGATGACTAACTGAGTAAAACTGCTTTATTTGTACAAGAAATCTCATACATGGAATGGTTCAATATGCTATTGTATTTAGAACAAAAACTGCAATCATGAAACAGATGATTAAGTGAGTGAGCAGGTTGCTACCTGCTGCTTTTAATTGACTGTGCAGTGTTTCGTCAGTTGACCCAGAGCAGGGATGCTTGACCCTAAGGCAGAGTGACAAAATGGCCTTCTTGTTGCTCACTGAGGGACCAGAACTAATTACGTGCCGCTACATTGAAAGTGCTCCCCTGCCTCGCATGGCCTTATTGGAAGCGATGCATAATTTAAGCCGATCGCAAAACCTTTACCACTGAAACAAGGCCGTGGTACCGCTGCTTCACAGGCCCGTTGTAAAGATATACATTTTCCCATGACATAGCCTACTTGCCACGTGAAATTTCATTAAAAAAAAC
>NC_139949.1:16068055-16218055 GCF_963454915.1 Gymnoscopelus microlampas | reverse complement strand
GGAGAAGTGCTTGTACTGTAACCCCCCCCCCCACCCACCAAAGACATGTCATCGACGTGGCAGAGAGAATTGAATGTTCTTTTATGTAACGCAAATGCTCATTGATGCCCCCCTCCCCCCCTCCCCGCCATCCTTTCCTAAAGACTAGATCAACTTTGAATTATTAATAAGAAGGGGGAAAGGACTGGTTCACTCAGTAGGCAGGCCCCAGGGGGACCTTTATGTTGACAACAGATGAGATGCTATTGAACAGCGCTTCGGAGCAATGCTGCTCAAAGAGCAAAACATGGCGAACATGCTATAGCGTGCTATATGGGGTATAGCAAAGGGACGAGCAAAGGGTTCGTACCCTAATGGAATGTATTCTATTTGAAGAGAACACTTTGAATCCCTCTTAGGACCAAAGTTCACAGTATATCAATGAGTGGCTTCTTGGGGGGGGAATTACAGTCTGTGGCACTCAACATGGCTCCATAGCCTATGTATGATATCTGCAAGTGCACACGACTCTGTTTATCTGTTTACTTCATGTGCCTATGACTGCACACGCACGCGAGCGCACCACACACACAAACACACACACACACACACACACACACACACACACACGCACGCATTCACGCGCACGCACGCACGCACACACGCACACAAGCACACACACAATATTTTCATCATTATGTGTGGCTTCTATGACTATAAGATTTTGTCCCAAGTCTGTACTATCTGTGTATGTGTGTGCGTGTGTGTTTGTGTTTATGTAAAAGATCATTTGTCTGGGACTTCTGGGACAATAATGTAACATAAAGGACAACTGAAGGACTTTTTTTTAACAAGGCTATGCTCTTTGTGGATAACTGTAATTGGAGTCAATATTTGCAATAATCAGTCAATGTTAAAGTGACAGAATGTCATATTGTGTTTGTATGATTATGTTGACTTGCTTCCCCTTCGCGGTGACATAACATGATCTAATCAGGAAGCTTCATTTGGCACAGAGGGGAGCAAAAAATGATAAATATGTATGTCACTGATGTTTGTTTTTTAAGGATGTCATCTCATACAGTATGCTAATTATGTTAATAAAAAACCCACTGCATAGTTTCCCACCCAGGCCGAACCCGCTGTGGGCTCAGTCAATTTCTATGCTCAATTTCACCCCCAAAATACAGATTAGTTTTACATCTCACCATCAACGGCACTGATTTGTCAAATGGATTATGAGTTCCAATAAATACATTAAGTGAGTTTGCAATGTTTAAATATGTTGCCTCAAGTGATCAACCTCTAATCAAACCGGCTTTGTAATAAACAGACTACCCTCTACAAATAAGCGAAAGCTGTCACACATAGCCTAGTTCACCACCATGAACTGCAGAAGAATGGTGTACTTTTACTCCATTGCAATTATTTGAAAACTTTTGTTACTAGTTAGTCAGATATAAATTATTATATTATAAAACATACATTAACCACTTTAGCCCTATTTTATACATAGGCTATTTGAAAACAGCAGATCTACAAGCTCGTTTGTTTGCTGTTTTCAAACGTGTTAATACTTCGTACTTTAAGTATATTTTGATGCCAATACGTTTGTACTTTTACTCAAGTAACATTTTGAACACAGGCCTTTTACTTGTGACAGAGTATTTTATTTTATTGTGGTATTGATACTTTTACTTACGTAAAATATCAAGTACTTCTTCCACCACTGCTTATCCTGCTTACAGGAAACAAACAAACAAATAAAACAAAACAAAACAAAACGACATTCAACTTAGAAAAATTGCCTGATTACTTGAGATGGCGACCTACAGGCTCTATGCACAGCAGCCATATTGGAAGGAAATTGGGCCTTCACAGGTGTTACCAATGATACTAATGAAGGCTCTGTTCCATTTAGTGTAGCACAGTGGTTCTTAAACATTTTAATTTCAAGGACTCCCATAATTCTGAGAGTGTACAAATGGAACCATATGGACCCTTATGGGTCCATTTGGTTCCATTTGTACACTCTCAGAGTTACACACCCGTAAGGGGCCATTTGGAACCCCCTCAAGGAACCATGAGGGGTCCCTGGACCACACTTTGAGACCAGAATGGAACAGAGCCTTAATAAGTATTATTGGTAACACCTGTTAAGGAAGTAAGATGAGGCCCAATTTCTTTCTAATATGGCTGCTGTGCAAAGAGCCTATTGTGTAGGCTACACAGGGAAAAGGCGGATATACACCTCACTGACTCAACAAGGTATTTCCCCATGTCTAAATAGAAGTATTTTAGATGATTGCAACAAGGCGGATTAGGGGATTGGTGACCTATATTCAGAAAATACACTAATGTATTTTACACAGATCCAATCCCATTTTATTGAAATAACGCTGCCTCCAGATACTCCTGTGGCTAGTGCCTTAGAGAGTTGTCTTACTGGGTAATCAAACACTATGGAAATTACATGATATTGATCACTCGGGTGGGGCAGGGATGAAGTACCTGTCTACCACAGTGGAATCTATGGGTTTGAATGCAGGTTTGGCTGAGCATCTATACAAAAACATTTGCAGTGGTGGAAAAAGTACTAAAATGTTTTACTTCAGTAAATACTGCAATGTAGAAGCACTCTGATACAAAGTAAAAGTCCGGAATTCAAAATTTACTTGAGTAAAAGTACCGCAGTATTGGTATCAAAATGTACTTAAAAGTACCAAAAGTAACAGTAAATCAAATGTTTGAAAATAGCAGATCTACAAGCTCACAACGCGTTGCGATGCGACGCGTTGTGACTGTGAGCTTTTCAAGTAGCCTTGGTATAAAAAAGGGCTAAAGTGGTTAATGTATGTTTTATAACGCAATAATATATATCTGCAAAGTAGCTAAAGTTTTCAAATAATTGTAGTGGAGTACAAGTACAATATTTGCCTCTGAGATGTAGTGGAGTAGAACTAAAAGTATAGACAATTGTAAATACTCCAGTAAAGTAAAAGTACCTCAAAATTGTACTTAAGTACAGTACTTGAGTAAATGTACTTAGTTACTTTACACCACTGTACATTCGGCCCATGTATTAAATGGCAAGGATTCAGCAGATCATAAAAAAATAAGGATGACACTAGGTTTGCTTTTTATGGCATCTACCGTATGGTACAAACGCATTTTGAGGTGAGAACTGAGAGTGACCCAGAATGGCTTCAGCCTATTTGGCAGTGTGTTGATTGCTTGTGAAGAGAAACAACTTTACACAGCTCTAAAAAACATTTCAAAGTATAACATTATGGTGTATAGAGGCAGAGGCGATAATGACAAGCAGACATCTAATGACATGCAGACACTGTAAAGACATTCTGTGAGAGTACTGAGGTGAAGTTGTGAATGCCGTGCCAGGAGGTGCCATTTCCATCAGAGCTATTTATACACTGTGAAATAATGTATAGTATGTGAATATCAAATGGTGTGGCACCTCTAAATATTAGTCCACAAGAGCAGTCGGGGCACAGGACCACATCAACCAAAAGGAGTAAAGGCGTGTAAAACCCTACTCACTTTCAAAACAGCCCCAAAACTGGCCCGTGTCAAAGTCTTAACCTAAGCCAACCCCCCCCCCCTCCCCTCCTCAAACTGTTTATTGTATATATTTCTTGTTGCCATATTTCTTGTATTGTATATATTTCTTCTTGAGCGATCCAGTTTAGAGGACCTACTGTGTATGATTGTGAATTGTACTTCCCTGTTTCCATGTCTTTCTAAATAAAGTGCTTCAATCAATCAGCCTACACCACCATCCCTGGTCAGGCCACAATGCCTTTCTGAACAGCACGTTGACAGTGATGGACACGGGGGCGTCATTTGGGGTCCCTGGGGATGGCAATTGCCATCCTCTAGCATTCACATTTTGTCCTCAAATTCTGCATGTTTTCTCCACTTGTTTTGCAGGTTAATCTGATTTTAGATCTGCGCTAACTGATCTTGATCTACGCCCATTCATCGACATGTGACACGCGTTATGGACACGTTTTCTTGTGTGCAACCATACATTAATTAAATCACTTTCAACCCGGTGTCCCTATATTGGGCATGTAACATTTTCAAATTTTTAAGCCCTTTTTGGAATAGAGTTACTTTTTTGCCACCTCTTTTTTCTGAAATGACGCCTCTGAATGGACACATTGGTTGTTGCAGGGACAGAACCTGTAATCCTCTCTCAAATTAACAGGTCACTCTGCTCCCTGCTCAAGTGCCTTGTTCTATTGACATACCGTAGTAGTACCTGAACAATGAGTTCCACAAAAACATTTTTTTCTCCAGCACTGTGCTCTTGGGAATTATGAAGGACAGTGTGTAATAATAGACCTGATTAAAAACAACACTAGGGCAACACCTAGTATATGGCTGGACCTTGTGACTCTGGAGTGCTTTGAATGTGTATCTAATGGATAAAGGAAGTGACGACACTTGGCCGGTGTAACTTCATCAGTGGCCATTGTAGATGTGAATTAAGCAATATTCAGCAAATTCATTTCTTGACCAAAAAAAAAAAAAAAACGGAATTATTGTACTTACCCCCCATCCCCGCTCTCCCTCTCCTGTTCCCTACCGTCCCCTCTTCCTCTCTACCCTCCCTCTTCCTGTCCATTCTCTCCCCCTTGATTGTATGGGTACAATGTCTTTAACATTATCATATGGAGATCCCTGATGCCCATGTATGGAGATCGCTGATGTCATCAGTATATGCCCAGCATGCCCTTTTTTCTGCCCATACATGGAGCTGACTGATTTGTTTGAACCTGATGCCATGACGACACATTGAGGTTAGACAACACACTTCATATTTGGGCGTAGCTGCATTGGGAACTCGTTATTATGGTTATGGCTGAGTCATAGTGACTTGAGGGTGATGACGTAGTCATAGTGACGTGGCCGTGGTTTGTTTATGGTTATGTCAGATACCTGCCACTATTGTTATTACTGTCATCATATTTTACTATGCTATTGCTATTGCTTGTAAAATTGTTATTGCTGTCTTCATAGTTTTACTGTTGTTGCTGCTGCTATTGGTTGTATCTCTCTCTCCCCCTCTCTCTGTCTCTCCTCCTCTGTCTCTCTCGCTCCCTTTCTCTCCCCCCTGACACGGTCAAGGCAGATGGCCACCCACCCTGGAGTCTGCCTGACGTTAAGGGCAAGTTTGCCTGACGTTCAGGGCAAGTTTTTCGCTGCCACTGCCGCGAAAACGCTTGCTCGGGGTGGGACAATGTCAGGTTTCTGCTCAATATGTAAAGTGTCTTGAGACAACTTGTAGTGATTTGGCACTATAATAAAATTGAATTGAGTTTCCACTCGTGATTGCTCTTTGAACGCAATCTTTTCTGAGCCCATAGCCTGGAGGGATGATTGCTCTGTAATTGGCTAATTCATTGTTAGGCCAACGGGCTGACCAATGGCACAACAGGAATGTCTCAGTGGCTCAGAGACATGCCCGTGTATTAGGTCTGGCCGCTGCGGTCCAGCCAAAAATACTCTGAACAAGGAAAATGGACTTGAGATGACGTAAAAGCATAGTTCCTGGTCAACAATTAGTCACAGCTCTATCTATCCAGTGTTGCAGTGTGCAACCATTTCCCCCCGACTAGTCAATGCATAAGTTAAGCTGAATAGTGTGGACTTAGCTTAACTGACTGTCTAGTGCTGTATAGGAACTGCCAACATCAGTTTATCCAATCATCTCATAACCATAACAGGATATGACTTGAGTGGGGTGTGATCAGTTTAGGCAATTTGGATCCATCAATCAGCGGATTGTCTCCTATGCCTGCTCAGTTGCACACACATATGCATGCATTTAAATACACGCATAAACGCATGCGCACACAGATTTTCACTCATTTTCACACAAGCACACGCACGCAGGCACGCACAGTGAACTAACAAACTTAGTAAAGTAAAAGTATCAATACCACAATATAAAAATACTCTGTTACAAGTAAAAGGCCCGTGTTCAAATGTTACTTGAGTAAAAGTACAAAAGTATTGGCATCAGAATTTACTTAAATATCAAAAGTAAAAGTACTCATTATGCAGAATGTCCCACAATGTCTAAAATATACAAATCTTTTGAAAATAGCAGATTTACGAGCTCACAACGTGTCGCATCGCAATGTGTGGAGAGCTTGTACATTGGCTATTTTAAAATAGCAAAAATGCTGAGCCCCCCTACCCCACACACACAGTGCCAGCGTACATACTGTATGCACACATGCACACAAACTCATATGACAATGCGTCAACCATGAACACGTACATAATATATGTGCACATACTGCATGTACACACACAGACAAGCACAACACATCAACACACATGCACCCACGGGAGTTGCACGTTGGCATAGCGGCCGTCGGAGTGATGTGTGCACACGGCACATCGTGTCGTGGCATGTTTCAACTCACAGCAGCTGTGACGATGCAATCTGTCTGATTTTCAATTCAAAGACGAGGGAGATCCGTCGGACGCTGACGTGTAAATTGGGAGTCGAATTATTTACGAGGCGCTAACCGGGAAAAGGACACATTTGAGTAATCTTCCATGCCTTGGCTGCAGTATGACAGTTTGAGGGAAAGTGATATGGCCGTTTTATATACAGAGCCAAACCGTATGAAAGCGGAGGCACCCTTAACTCCAATAAAGCGCCCCATGTGGGAGACCATTAAGAGTGTGCAATGTTTATTTGATAGGCTCCGTGGTGGTAAGATACCACTGCCTACTCATCTCCTTTCTCTCATAGCAATGGCTATTCTGGATACATCATCATAATAGTAGTAAAAATAATGCTATCCAATGTTGTTCTAATAGTAGAAGTAGCCTTATTTTCTTTACTTAAAAGTACCCCTAGCTAATAAGCCTTAAGCCTTAATACATTATAATTGCCCTATATAACTAAATTATCAATTAAAAATATAAATAGTGTGTTTTTTAGAAATAATTCAACTTTTACTCAAGGGGGACAACGCTGGACCACACATGATGTCATTCGTCCATGTGTGGTTCAGCCCTACGGATTGTAAGCCTGTGCTAATAAAAACATATATATATAAATACGTTATAATGTATTAAGGCATAATAAGGCTTATTATCCAGGGATCCTTTGAAGCCCCATATACTTTGTTGTATTATGAATAGAGAACATTGCTGATCTAAAGCTACAATGTGTTGCGATGCAACACATTGTGAGCCTGCATCTGTTATTTTCACTATTTTTTAAATACTTTATGTGTCAGAAATGTAAACAGCACGTGGTACAGTAATATATTAAAGCTAAAAGGATTTAACACAAAAAAGTCCTTTAGACAGTCAAACTTTTTGACAGTCTTTAGTTTAAAGTGGAAGGACTAGAAAGGTGCCCTATATTGGGTTACAATGCATGACAAAGTAGAGGCTACCTCCAGTAGTCACACTAGTCACTGCTTTTAAATCACTCCCACTTTGAAAACTCTGACAGCATGAAGTCCAGATCTTGCGGCACATCGCTTTAAGCCTGAAAGCTATATCCAATAATAAGTCCCATTGCCTGTGCACCATGAAGGGAGCCTGAACGATGTCATCAAATATAAATAGGCCACCACGGAGCATAATTGCCATTTCCATTCTATGCTATTAAACTGCCACATACAATACCCATATCCCAAAACTATCTATGCATCACACAAGGCCATTACTTAAATCTACTACTCCGTGGATTTGGCCCAGAGGTTCCTGGTTATGTTGCTATTGTACTGTGACCTACTACATCAAATATGCTCGCTGTGCCCATGGTAATTGTTTCCTCATTCTGTGGCCTGTCTCCAAATGATATTTGGAGCTATATCTCATATCTCATAGGCTCTGTGGAGGCAAAGGGGGCACGCTGCTGTATTGTGTGAGAGTGCCCCCACTGGTAGAAACATGCACCTGCATTTTCTCATGTGTGGTAGAAAATGTCTATCTTGTGGAAGGCAGTGGTGGAAAAAGTACCCAAATGTTTTACTTAAGTAAAAGTATTGATACTGCGATGTAGAAGTTACAAGTGAAAGTCCGGAATTCTAAATTTACTTGAGTAAAGGGGAAAAAGTATTGCTATGAAAATGTACTTAAAGTACCAAAAGTAAAGCTATTTTATATTTTCAAACATACTACATTTTTGCCTCCGAGATGCAGTGGGGTAGAAGTAGGCCTATAGACAATTGGAAATACACCAGTAAAGTAAAAGTACCTAAAAATTTTACTTACAGTAAGTACAGTTCTTGAGTAAATGTACTTCTTTGCACCACTGGGAAGGTATGTTTCGTATTTAGATGCACGCAAAAGCAGAAGGCTCAGAAAAGTGAAACGTAATCTGTTATCCATGCTAACAACAAATGTATATCCACTTCTGCTGCATTCTTACGATTATGTCTTCCCCAGAGTATGGCTAGAGGAACCATATCTGTCTAATCTGACATTTCCTCGATAGTATAAATCTAGTGTTGCCTGTGAATCCCACAGCTGACTGAAAAGGAAAAAGGACTATAAACGTGAAACATAATCCACCACTTGACTTCTGGAACTTAGCGTTGCAAATATTGTCGAGGCACATGCTATATAGCGTGTTCTATTTGTATCCAGGTATAATGGAAATCTACACAACACCACCAGTGCTCGTTGACACGTTAGAATATGTCAACACGTACCGTAGCTTACTTCTATATATAAAAAAGATCACAATGCATAATTAACAAGCTGCAGTATCTGTAACAAGTAATCAGTAACAAGCTGCTCAAAGCTATACAGCAGAGGTGTGCAAGCGAGCGTGTGTGCGTGCTGGATCCCAACCTTCTCTGCATCAGGGCCCACTTGAAAATCTTAAAAGCGTTCGCTCTGACCACTCCAATCCGTTTAATCCGGGAACGCATCTGTGTCATTTTAGATTTTAGCTATAGCCATTATTTCATACTTTGGGCAATTCAAAAAATAGCAGATCTACAAGCTCATAGCACGACACCGAGTGCCGTGCTATGAGCTTGTAGATCTGCTATTTTTTGAAAAATCATGATAGTTTTTGCGAATCTTTGAATATATATAAAAAAGATGTATCGAACGTTTGTAACTCAAATCTTTGCTGGGGGGGGGGGTGTCTCTGGCACAAAATATTTTGAGATGGGGGACCAAATACATATCATTTTGGGTGGTCCTTGACATGAAAAAGTTGAGAACCCACTAATAATAGCAACATACGGTTTTGAGAAAACTGTTAGGATTTAGGAGACATTTGTAGATGCGTTCCATCGTGGTCAGATGTGGTGACTGCATGCATTTTCAGAGCATGTTCATTTCAAAGAGCCCAAAGACTCGATATAACACGAAAAGACCAGGGGGTCCCCAGCGAAATGAGTTAACATGGCATCACAATCATTTGAACCACTTAGCTTTTTGAAAAAAAGTGAAAATGTGTACATATCTTTGAATATTTTTTTATGTTATTTAAAGTGAACATTTTGAACTCAAATCTTTGATTCTGGGGGTCCCTGGCACAAAAAAAAATTATATCAATTTAGGGGTCCTTGGCATGAAAAAGTTTGAAAACCCACTGATCTAAAACAGTGACCGATTTTCTACATTTCTTCAGATTTGTGCTCGTGCAAGCTCAGAGAGCACTTTCAAAGGAAACTCAAAATTTCAGCCGTGGACACAAATTGGGTTAAGAGGGAGAACAAGAGTAACACAGAACGCTCGGCATACTAACAGAATAAAAAAATGTTAACTGCAAGCCAGAAAGAGTGTAAAAGATAAATAAATAAATCCGTCCTGAGGGCGAGTGGGTCTCCAGTGGGATAGGATAGGGGGTCCTGGGAAAATGACATCTGCACATCCAGTTCCCCGGGACCGCTGTCAAGGGACACGACTCTTTCACGCTGAAACCACCAATTATGGTGATCCCATCCCTTCGCCAGAGCAGATACCGAATGAAGCCGTGAAGCTCCCTGATGCTAATTCAAGCTCTAATTATTTCAGACTAAAGCATCTGGGGCTGACACTGCAGGCTTCAGAGGGGATTGACTCCCCTCTACCTTGGTGCCAAAAAACGTCGACAGGCGGGCTAGAGGAGAAATCGTTTGGATTCGATGGAACGTTTCCCACAGGCCGGCCCGGGCGGGGGAGGTGGGGTGGGGGGGGGGGTACCGTGAATTACAGTAGGTGACGCTGTGTAGGTGGATGGACGGACGGACGGACGGACGGACGGAAGGAAGGCAGTGGTGGAAAAAGTACTCAAATGTTTTTGCTTAAGTGAAAGTATCACTACTGCAATGTAGAAGTACTCTGTTACAAATGAAAGTCCGTAATTCAAAATGTGGGTAACAGTACAAAAGTATTGGTATCAAAATGTACTTAAAGTACCAAAAGTAAAAGTACAAAAATGTTTGAAAATAGCAGATTTACTTGTAAGCTCAGTCACAACGCGTCGCGATGCGACGCGTCTGCCATTTTCAAATAGCCTAGGTATAAAGGTATCTGCAAAGGAACTAGTAACTAAAGTTTTCAAATAATTGCAGTGGAGTAAAAGTACAATATTTGCCTCTGCCATGTAGCGGAGTAGAAGTAAAAGTATAGACGATTGGAGATACTCCGGTAAAGTAAAAGTACCTCAAAATTGTACTTAAGTACATGTACTTAGTTACTTTACACCACTGACGGAAGGAGGGGGGAGTGTGTGTGTGTGTGTGTGTGTGTGTGTGTGTGTGTGTGTGTGTGTGTGTGTGTGTGTGTGTGTGTGTGTGTGTGTGTGTGTGTGTGTGTGTGTGAACAAGACAAAGTGTGGGAGAGGGGAAGGCAGGAAGCAAACACACTCTTCTGTCACAGCCAACGCCATGCAGGAGGAGGAAGGTAATCTGTAGTCACAGGGAGCACTCTGCTGGATTGCAATATGAATCCCCCAAGGAGCTGTCATGTTTTAGCCAGCGCTGTTGCTTCTAAAAGGCTTAACGTTCAAAAGGAATCCCACACCTGTGTGTGTGTGTGTGTGTGTGTGTGTGTGTGTGTGTGTGTGTGTGTGTGTGTGTGTGTGTGTGCGTGTGTGCGTGTGGCACACACACACACACACACACACACGCACAAGCGTGCACGCTTGTGCGTGTGCGTGTGCGTGTGTTTTCTCACACTCAAACAGAGTAAATAATCAAGCCCATTAACAATGATTGTCCCAATCACTCCCATTACTGGCTCTGTGGCTGAGGACTGACCAAGGGTCAAACGACAATCCTTTTAAAAGCCCCTGGGGATTTCAGTAGGACCACACATTCTCACTCTCACACACACACACACACACACACACACACACACACACACACACACACACACACACACACACACACACACACACACACACACACACACACACACACACACACACACACACACACACACCTGAATATGTATGTTGTGGTCAGTATGGGCTGAGAGTAGACAGTGATGTAAATATTTTTACTGAAGTAAAAGTATCAATACTGCAATGTAGAAATACTCTGTTACAAGTGAAAGTCAGGAATTCAAAATGCAGTGGAGTAAACGTACAAAATATTTGGATCCGAGATGTAGTGGCGTAGAAGTAAAAGTATTGGAAAGTGCAAATACCTCAAAATTGTACTTAAGTACAGTGCTAGAGTAAACGCACTTAGTTAATTTCCACCACTGGGAGTAGAACACTCAGAATCAGCGCACTGAACTCGTGTAGTTAAAATGCACGGACTTGATCCCACTAGTTCTCACAATAGGTCGCATAGGCTTCAAACAGGAAAATCTTTACATACATTTTAAATCAACACAGGATTTGTACGATGCAATAAAAGGGTAGAAGAATGCCGGTGTTCTGGACTTAATGACTTACAGTAAGTCTGTGTACAATCAATAATAATTCAACAACATCCAATAAAGTCATTTTGATTGCTGTATCAAAACTGTGAACTTTTTCATCAGGCAACTTATTTAGGCTTTTCACCTTTTCCTGATTAGTTTTATTGATTGGTAGGTTTCATAAATTGTGCACATGAATAAGGTATCAACTTACAGAAGGATATGTAGGATAAGGCTAGCATTATAAGGTCTATTTAACCTGGTTATATAGCCTAAACTAGTACTAAATGAGTTGGGCTATAGTAAGCTGCTGACCCCCACAATAAAGCCATACTTCACAATCTGTTTCTGTATTTTGGCCGATGGTCAGTCTGTATTGGTTGAACGAACAATCAGGGTTGACATCCTGGGCACACCGGTGGGCCTCATCACAGGTGATTTCTGTTGTTTTGGGAGCGCAGTGCGTTGTGAACCCACAGTGCCCAATCCACACAAACACCCTGAAATAATGGCGCTAGAGCAGTGGATCTCAAACTTGTTCATGTCAAGGACCCCCAAATTGACACTATTTAGCCCACGGACCCCCATTTGAAAAGATATGCCAGGGACCGCCATAAGAGAAGATTGTTACGGCTCTAGCAGTGAATTTCAACCATTATAATTTCAAGGACCCCCCAGTTTGATATGCATTATCAGGCTACGGACCCCCATTTAATGGCATTTCTATCTCTCGGACCCCTATTTATAATGTAAAATCAATGTTAATTTAACTCTGAGAGAGTACAAATGGAACCAAATGGAACCAAATGGACCCGTTAACGGGTCCATTTGGTTCCATTTGAACTCTCTCAGAGTTACAGACCCATAAGGGTCCATTTGGTTCCTAACTATCATTTAGCTGGGGACCCCCTGGAACTCCCTCAAGGACCCCTGGGGGTCCCCGGACCCTACTTTGAGAACCAATGCGCTAGAGGCAGCTTTGAACCCATTGTGATTGTTGGCAGGTTTGACTCAGGCTGCTGGCATAGACACACTGGTTTTCATCAGGACAAACATGTTTGAAGGTCAAAAAAGGACCAAAACATTGTTATGAAATAAAGATTGTTTTTGTAAGTTTCAGACAGTGCCTGTCCCTTCTGAGCATTTTGACCTTTCTTTTGTCCTTCAAACCTGTTGTTAACATTTTGTAGGGGTGCATCATCCTTCAGTCAGGAATAAAAAAAAACATCCCGAGTCGAGTCCCGACACACACTCAAAAAGAGTCCTCATTCAATGGCATTTTGATTATGCTTGCACAGATTGGTTCTCCAACATCTTAATGTCACTGAAATATCAATGGGATTCGTATTTAAGATAGTCAGACAGAGACAGTGCCTGAGCGACACCCACAGCCACAACAACACTAGAGCAACCATGATCCGGTACCACCCAAACTTAGAACAAACGTGGTAAGATTCTCATTCTACTACTCTGCCACCAAATGTGGAATGTCCGGACATCATCCATTAAAGGACGTGTAACACTGGTTTCTTTCAAAATTGCCCTAAAAAAGGGGAGGTACATGTAATCTCTTTTGTATAGTGTTTGTATTTGTTGATGACAAGTAGTTACTGTGCTAATTTTTTATGCTGATGTTGATAAATTGAATACATAGGAAACAATGGGAACAAGTCCCCAGGACTTTTTTGTGTTATCCTTTTAGCCTTAATGTCTTGCTGTACCACCTACTGTACTGTTTAAATTGTGGACGTATTGAAGTATTCAATCAATCAATCAATCAAAAAAAACTGTCATGTCAAGTTTGATTAATCTCTGTGCATTCCAACATTTTTGTGGATCTACATTGAAAACCAGAGACAACCTACCTAAGGCCTATGGCAAGCAGCTGAATGTAGCACTGAAATCAAGAGAACATTGATCCAGAACCCTGCTGCCATTTGTCCCCTGCTACTGGGCCTGTCACACCCCCAACAGTAGTTTGAGCATTTGTCAGCTGTTAATGTGATCCAGTGACAACCTTTAGTGCCGTACATCATTCCAGAGCCACCAATGGATCGTTTTTGACAAACAAATGCATTTTGAGTGTGAAGTTGAAAATCCTAAAGCTCCTCTTGAAATGTCTTTGGCTAAAAAGTGACATGTGATTACCCATCGTTTTGCATTAGATTTCATTTCAAGTGATTTTATTTAGGGTGAAGATGCTCTTGAGACGTCGCGTTCACTTTCACTTTTCACTACAAATCAAATAAAGGAATCAACCAAGTCTGCCGACTGTCATTGAAGCATGACGTGATATTTCTATAACCTCAACCATACGCGGTTTTGTGAGAAACTTATTGAGGGAGCCAGGGCATACAATTGCCTGGAGGGGGCTTAAGACAAGGTTTCAAGGTTCAAGGTTAGCTTTATTGTCCCTTGCGGGAAATTGGTTTGCAGCCAGATCATAATAAAGATACACATAACAACAACATTCAATACAAGACTAAGATCTAAGAACAGGGCACTACAGACAGAGAATTCATGACATTCAAAGTAGCAAGGTCAGCAAAAGTGCATTAGTGGGTATAATGTGCAGAGAGGCAATAATAAAGTGCTATCTGCTGATCAGCAGTTGAATAGCAGCCGGGACAAGACATATAAAGGTAGACGCCTCCTCCAACTCTGGGGGCGTCTGTATCGCGGCCGCAATATTAGAGGGGGCACGCTTCCTGACTACTGGCCAATCACAGCGCGTCTTTTCTGGGACTTGGCAGAATCTAGTTGTATAAAACTACAACAGGATATTTTTATACAACTATATTCTGACAAGTCCCGGAAAAGACTCGCTGTGATTGGCCAGGAGTCAGGAAGCATGCCCCCTCTAATATGGCATCCACGATATAGGTCGCTAGCGGCCAATGAGGTATCTAGGTTTCTATATCTATGGCATTAGACCTTGCTGGACTCCAATCAGACAAGGCCTCCCCCCTGTGATTGTTTGCACCCCCCATGTTGGGAACCACTGGACTAGACCTCACGGGCCGTGGCCTCCAGAGCCAGGCGGAGGGTTTTTAAGGCACGATAAGGAGGCATGGAGTATTACCCTCCACTGTCAAGTTAATTGGCACCTAGCTGCCATGTCTTCATGGGCTATGAAGCACGGCACACATCATCACAGCTTATTCACACTCATCAGCCATCGCTCATCTCTTCACATATATGTGCTGCATGTATACCTCCCATAGATATCTCCCTCCGGAGCACTTAACGGCTGACCCGGCTGCTGCTTAGCGCTCGTTACGTGTGCATCGAGTGTGTTAGTGATTAATTAAAGCAATCTAACCAGGGTTCCAGAGGGGAAATCAAGATGCCTTTGGAGAGATTAGTGGCTGCAGATGCCCGGGGAAGCCTGTGGTACCACAGCCCCTCGGGGGGGAAATGCTGTACAAACCAGCCATGGGAAATCACATACTGGTACACCATTAAATAATTCATATTGTCATGCTGTGCTGCTGTGTCATCATCAACTGTATGGTTCTGAAACTGAAAGGAGGTGATCAGCTCTAACTGTAATCAGCAAAATGTCACTCAATGCACATTTTGGAAAAGTGATATTAAACTTTCATACTGTCAACGTTTTTGTGCTGCAACTAGTCTTGAGAGATAAGGTTTTGTTCATTTTGTCTATAGTTTATTTTGTTTGTTTGTTTTTACTAAACAAGACCATCAAGTGTACAGTGTGAAATTTGTTTTGCGTTTTAACAGCATCATGGGAAAAAAACTTCTTTGGTGTCTAAATACCAAATGATCTTCTTTGGCGCCTAAGGGCATGTTGAATTTTAAAGTGAGGTGTGGAGCAAACGGGTTTGCGACCTAGCTGTGCCATAGATGGTCTACACTCTACACTGTAGACCATATATGGCGCAGGTCGCTAACGCAGGGCTCTACAGAGCCCTCAGAGTTAAATCAACACTGAAGACTGCAGCCATTAGATCGTACAAAAGCCACATATACAGTATGGACACTGCCAGGACAACTGCACTCTGGGCATAGAGCTACTTCATCTCAGTTCACCAACAATAGAAGTAGCAGCCACTTTGATAATGAAAATAACACCCATGAGCAGCCCATGTCAGAGGTGGCAGGCGTTCCACTAATGCATCGTGGCCTCGCTCAAGATGACAACGGTTTTATTCATATAGGGCAGTGTTACATTCAAAGCCTTTTGAACAAAGTTTCAGATAGATCCATCAAGTTTTTGAAAGAAACAAAGAGCGGCTCTCAGATCTATACTGTACATTCTGAGCATTCGTCATGACGCAAAGGTCTGAAAGGGCGCATTTGGTCAGGGTTTTCATATTTTAACCCATTAAGACCTGGAACTGTGTCATTTTTAGATTTGAGCTAAAAAGCATTATTTTACACTTTGGGCTATTCAAAAATAGCAGATATACAAGCTCATAGCGCGGCACCGAGTGCCGCGCTATGAGCTTGTACATCTGCTATTTTTGAAAATGAGTGAAAATGTGTGCAAATCTTTGAATACATATATTTCTAAAGCAAACATTTTTAACTCAAATCTTTGCTTCTGGGGGTCCCTGGAACTAAATATTTTGATGAGGGTCCGCGGCCAAATACATATACTTTTGGGGGTCCTTGACATGAAAAAGATTGAGCACCACTGATATAGAAACATACGTTTTTCAGAAAACAGTTGGGATTTAGGAGACATGTAGAATCGGCTTCAGGTCTCAATGAGTTAATGAACCTCTCTGGGACGTTCTCTCTCTCTCTCTCTCTCTCTCCCTCTCTCTCTCTCTCTCTCTCTCTGAGGAAAAACACCAGATATGTTGATATATCACCCCACAGGGAATACAAAGACCTCATTTTCATGTGTCACAGTGGTCTAATAGGCTTGGACGGTACAGCGAGGAGCGGTTGCAATCCAAAAGGATTTTAAAAGGCTCTCTTTTCTGTTCCTGTGTCCGTTTGGCCATTAGGGGTGTGGATAATGAGGCCCTGCCTGGCTGCAGAGAGGGCTGAACAGCTTCAAAGCGAATCACTTCAACCTCTCCACGGACACAGAGCCCATGTTAGCTTTACTCTGACACCAAAGAGGTCTGATCCCGTCACATAGTTCAGCAAAGAGACTTGAGAAATGAAAGGTGGCGGGAAGCTGTGTGTCTGCATGTGTTGGAAAAAGTACCTTTTTTTTTTTACTTAAGTAAAAGTATCAATACTGCAATGTAGAAGTACTCTGTCACAAGTAAAAGTCAGGAATTAAAAATGTATGAGTAAAAGTACAAAAGTATTGGAATGAAAATGTACTCAAAGTACATTGTGCAGTGTGTCCCATTTCACAATTTTTCTAATGTATAAGATGTATGAAAATCTTTTGAAAATAGCAGATCTACAAGCTCACAATGCGTCGCAAGGCGACGCATTGTGAGCTTGTAGATCTGCTATTTTCAAATGGCCAAAATGTATATAGGGCTGAAGTGAGTAACGCATGTTTTGTAAAAATAATACAAATCTACAAAGTAACTAGTAACTAAAGTTTTCAAATAATTGTAGTGGAGTAAAAGTACAATATTTGTCTCTGAGATGTAGTGGAGTAGAAGTAAAAGTATAGGAAATTGGAAATTACTCCAGTAAAGTAAAATTACCTCAAAATTGTACTTAAGTAAATGTCCTTAGTTACTTTTCACCACTGGTCTTTGCATGTGGAGAACTTCACCAATTCCTTCGTGGAACATCAGGGCAATCTTTTTCCCTAATGTTCTTGTTGGTTTGAAATTATAAAAGTAAATAATGTATTGCTTTTTTCCAGGATAGCCTTAGAGAATTCTAAACAGAGAAATGACACACTACCCAGGAAATACAGTAATAGTTGCCAAACGAGAGGACATGACATTGCTCTATGGGGATGGGTGTGTGCAGTGCCTGGATAATAACCTCTGTCAGGTGAACATTAGCGAGGTGTCTAACTAGCAACTACAGTATCAGCGCAATAAGCCTATTATATGGTGACAGGAACCAAGCAGACATTTAACACTTAATTATTGTCTACCAATCAGCACCGCCGCCCACAAGCCCACCAAAGGAGCAACATTTCTGCAGCCGTTTGAAACATAGCTGTAAATTTTGCCATTTGCAGCACCTTGTAAATAACATATCTAATCGTGTCACTTTCATTATTTTTTTGTTTTAATCAAAATCTTTATGCCACGATTTGGTAACCCATTTTTTTCACCCAGTGCCAATCGTCTAAGTAATCCTGGGCGCTACACTCCCTCCGCCAGCCCAGGGAGAGCCTAGAGCCGAGCTCATGCCTCCTTCAATGCAAGAGAGCTAGCAGGCCGCTTCTTATCACCTGACAGGGAGGAGGTTCCCTGGTTAGACGTAGCGTGTGGAAGGAACACGTTATTCCAACCAGTTCCTTTCCCCTCCATCAGGCGCCCTGGCTGACTATGGGGAGGCCGTATAGAGTATATAGACTGCATGTTTTTGTGTGTGTGTGTGTGTGTGTGTGTCAATTTGTCTGTCTCCGATCGACGTGAAACTGTGCACAAAAACTCCCTGGATGCCAGAGCAGAACCTCTGCCGCAATTTTTTCAGATCGGTCTGTTATAGCTTATCACTCCTGTAGTCAAGTAATCAAGACGGATCTGTCTGTTTTTTTTATATTCCATCCTGATGGCTTCCAAAGTTTGCAGGAGTGCTCCGAATTCAACAAAATGCCTCAAATCATGAAGCAAGCTAGCGTGCGATTGCAAGATTGAAACTTTGCACGCACATTCCCACTAGGCAAAGGAAGAAATGCCACTTACTTTTCAAATCAGCCACATGGTGGCACTATAACAGGCCGATTCACGTTTTTATTTATAACTGGACTGATCAGCGTGAAATTGTTCATGCACACTTCCTAGAGGCAAAGGGAAAAAAAACTCTGGCCTGCATTTTTCACATCAGCATTTTATAGCACCAACAGGAGGCAGATTTTTGCAAAAAAAACAAAAATACATTTAGATTACACACTGATTTTTCATGTTCCATGTTCCAACAATAGGGCCAATGTGGCCCACAATAACCTACCTGACCTGTGCTCCGAGGAGCACTATTTCCTAGTTAAATCTGATTTGATTCAGTTCAGTAGATAGATACCATCATGATTGATTTAAATTGCCTTTATAATCATTACCATTTCACAGTGAGCTCAACTCAACAAGAGCCAACTACGTAACCATAGACTTGTGCTGCTATGTGTGCAACAGACAATTTACCGTGGTAATTGATTAACCAAAATCTTCTGAATCCCTCACACATAGAAATTGCACTTAATTTGATTTTTTGTTTTCTTTTTACCCAGCCTTAGCAGTCAGTAATGATTGTCCTGTAGCAAATGTGTCAGTATCTACTTTCATTATTACAATATCCTACTCATGAAGAAGTATTGTTATTACTCATGATTACTTGTGTTGAAATGTACTCAAGTAAAAGTACATCATTTTCTCTGTTGAAGACAAATTCTGAGTAACAGTCCTCCTCATGTTTTGCTTTGGATCTTGGCTTTTTCGAGAACTGTAGGGCACTCCCGCTTTGTAGTGTGGCAACATAGTCTCTGCACCATTGTCAAGACATTTGTCGTGGTTGGAATTCCAAGTACTACATCTGACTGTGACCTTTGGAACAACTCTGTGTTTTATGTTTCAAACAAACCAGTGTGGTATCCTTAAACCATTTAGGCCGGGAACACATCTGTGTCATTTTAAGATTTCTTTGGCTATTCAAAAATAGCAGATCTACAAGCTCATAGCGCGGCACCGAGTGCTGCGCTATGAGCTTGTAGATCTGCTATTTTTTTTTAAATATCGCGAACATTTTAACAAAACATTTTGAGCTGGGGGTCTGCGGCCAAATACATAATCTAAAAATGTTTTCTACGTCCTAACAGTATGTTGCTATAACAGCGGTGCTCCAACTTTTCCATGTCAAGGACCCCCCCATCTCAAAATAGGTTGTTCCAGGGACCCCCAGAAGCACAGTTCTCTTTAAAACGCACATTTTCACGATTTCCCCCCAAAAATAGCAGATCTAGAAGCTCGAGTGCCGTGCTCTGAGCTTGTATATCTGCTATTTTTTGAATAGCCAAAGAAATCTCAAAAAGACACAAGATGCTTTCCCGGTCTAAACGGGTTAAACCAAGCACAAGCCGTCCTGCAGACCTTTTAGAAACCCGCCACTGGGTTAAGTCTCCATCTTTCAAATTTACACTTGATGCAGCTATACCTACTGTAAAACCAAGTGACACAGTGTCACCTACAACAATTACAGCCATACAGCTGAAGGAGCTCTGGTGACACCGCTTAATATCGTGACACATACTGCACCCATGAGTGAACAGCTTCAAATGTTCTGTCAGACTTTTCTCTCTTCCTTCCACTTGACAGTCTTGACTTTTATGTGTTTGGTAAAACACTAATGAAACTTTACCAGGGCTACCATTCAACTTGTCTATGTCTACTGAAACATCTGCTGTTGGCCTGGCACACAGAACAGAGAGAGGAAGATTGCTTCTCGGGGAGATGAGGGAGAGATACATTTGCTCAGTGTCACTTACATTATGCAGCAAGGAACTAAATATCATTTTTACATGAGACATGACTACTGTCACGACATGTACAATATACTAGAGAGGACTCCCGAACTAGTCAAAAACGTTATGAGAATCGTGCCCTCGGTTCTGCTTTGTAGTAGCGACCTAACGTCAGGCAGCATCGACGTAATAGCGTTCCAAATGCACTGTGCTCTGTACCTACTGACAGCCGATACATCTTTTGCTGATATAGAAATATGTTAACTCATTTCTCCTCACAGTATAGCTGACAACAAACAGCTGAGGGGGAAGGTTGGAGTGTATGGAGGCATTCTGGACAGATGCTGTATCAATTATGTAAGACATGTTTTGAACAACAGCAGGATGCAGAGTGGAGAGCGATTAGTCATTAATGTTTGTGTCAAAGGTCCAACGCTCGCAAACAACACACCGCTGTACTCTGTGGAGGATTGCGCGGGTGCACTTGACCTATTTAAAAAGCGGTATTACCTAAACAGGTGTAAGCTGGGTGATGTACGACATTGTCATGTCTCATTCTACGTGAGATAAGGTGATGTATCATCGTCTTTCATTGTGTTTTTAGCTTGGCTAATGGGTGGTGCTCTAAAGACTTATTTATAATTAACTCATTCACTGACAGAATACATACATAAATAAATCATCCACTGCCAGTGATTCCCTAGGTAGGTGATTGTTGTAGGTTTTTGATTTTTTTTTAACTCTTTGTCTGCCATGGACGAGGGACCTCGTCGGATTCTGCCAAGGCGCAGCCTGCCGTCGACGAGTTCTGACGAGTTTTGTGTTTTCAGCGGTTTTCCACCAGATGGCGCTGTTATCATCTACCTTATGAATGATGCTTTCACTGCCCGATATGACGACAGACCCGGAATTGACGTCATTTAAAAAAAATAAAACCTTGTTTACTTCCTGTTTATATCCTGTGGGGAAATGGCTCCATTCCTCTTGCTTTACGGCAAAAACAAGCCTCATTCAAATGGCCACAGCTGTGCAACGGATTACCGCGAGCGGACACATTTTGTTTCCCTATACTACGACACCCCCGCGCGTGTAATGAGGCGAGGTGACGGAGGTCACAGAGAATATTCCATGATTTTTCAAAGTTACAGTAAAATCGCTAATTTTCGCTGGCAGCAGTGGCACACTATTACACTATCACGCTGGCAGTCAAAGAGTTAAGGATAAATCACATTTGGAAGAGGGGGAAGATTAGAGTTCAAATAAGATTAGGTCAAAATCATTCTTGAGGCCAGAGGGAGGCAAAATTCAGATTATACATCCAATATCAGTCATGTCGCAGTAACTGTCACGCTTTCATTTTACAAAGTAAAGGGAAGTCTTGCCTTACAAAGCAAGACAGTCTAATAACCCTAGTATCCTCCCTGTCCTATCTTGAGCCGTCAATAGTAAGTTGCGTGTGCAGTTTGAGAACCAAACTGCACAAATCACAATGCATTGTTCAGCGGTGAAGCCGCACTATACGGTACAGGCAGGCAGCTGGTGTGCCTGTCCTAGTGTGATGACAGTACTGTACGCTTCATTGGTCAAATGGAAATAGCAATCTTCATACCTCACCAATAACATAGTGCTTCACAAAAAAACAATACGTGTGTGTGTGTGTGTGTGTTTGTGCGCGTGTGTGTTCTGATTAAATGAATATTAGACTGACATTTATCTGCTTGACCCAGTAAATACAGTACATGTGTTGAATCACTGTCATCTGCGTACGAACAGGGCCATTAACTACTTTATCAGATAGACTGACGTGACGTCTGTGCACAACGATACAAGATGCATTGTGTTCCCCATTCATTCTGTTCTTTACTATCTCTCATATCTTCCCGGTCACGTCGCGTGCCCAATATATACTGTATATTCTTTATGTGTGTGTGTAATAAACTTCAGAACGTGTCATGCGATACTGCCTGGTGTCATCTTGTTCTCCGGGGCTCGTCACTCAACTGAACCATCACTCACCACCCTCAGTTGGGGGGAGACTCATGGAGTGTCAACTAAATTCACTACAGTGTGTAGTAAGGGATAAGAACATTGACACACATAGCCCACGGAAATTACCAATACCAGTCCCTTGATGGACATCAATAGTTCAAGCAGTCATTAAAATGACATGTTTCAGTTAGAAATCTTAAAATAAGTGCATGTAGTAATTGATTGATTGATTGAAAACGTTATTAGTCAGAAACGTAAACAGCACAAGGTACTGTACGGTCAGACATTAAGGCTAAAAGGATAACCCCAAAAAAGTCCTAGGGACTTAATTGTTTCCATTGCGGTTCTATGTATTCAATTCATCAACATAGCACAAATAACACAATAATACATGTCATCAACAAACACAAAACACTATTATGCACAAAGGAGAGAAAGGGAAAATGGCGGCAGTGAATGACACCTCCTTTCTATGGGAATAAGCTCTATTCACAGCAGCCATATTGTGAAGACATTCACAGGTGTTGCCAATGATACTAATGAAGGCTCTGTTCCATTCTGGTCAAGCAGAGTCAGGGTGCTGATATTGTGCATGTTGGCTCACTGGAAACAATCTGCTACACAAGTGGGTCTAAAATGTGAGGTCCAGGGACCCTCATGGTTCCTTAAGGGGTTTCTAAATGTCCCCTTACGGGTGTGTAACTCTGAGAGTGTACAAATGGAACCAAATGGACCCGTAAGGGTCCATTTGGTTCCATTTGTACACTCTCAGAGTTATGGGGATCGTTAGCCTGGTTCCTGACCATAGACCCCGCCCACTCTCTGAGTGAGCTCCTCTTGGTCTGGCATTATAATGTCAGCCTATGGCTTTTCGCGATCGAAGAGATACCTGACAAATCAGAGTCGGAGGTGGGAGTGGTCTAACGACAAGCCAATCAGTGAATATCTGCTAAAACAAGCTGTCCGATGACGTCAGATGTAGGCGGATCCGTGAATCTCTTGTGATTGGTTTAGGGAAATTCGAATCCCCTCCCACTGGTAATCGCGGACACTGCAGCCAATGTCAGACTGAAGCTCCACGCAGCTTCTTCCGACCGAGGCCGCCAGATATACCCGGGGCGAGTGTGTTTTGGGGCGAGTTTTTTTGGACGAGCCGGCCGCGTTCTTGTTGTGAACGAGCAGTGAATTAAATCACGTGTTGCTGGTGGAATACAAGTCGGAAAGAAAATAATCTGCAGCTCAACAACATTTAAGAGGATACAAGAGCTATCTGTGCAAAAGCTGCAAAGTGTGCATATTTAAGCAAGTATTTTAAAACAGTGAAAGCTACCGTGGGGAAAAAAAAAAAAAGTGATAGCGACCAGTGACCACGTTGTGAATAATTATAAACAAACAACCTCCTCCTGGTGCTTCCAAGTTGGGGGGTACACCGAAGGTATTGAAGAGGAGAATGTTATGGTCATCAGAGGATTTAGCAGCTGCCATTCTGATAATGTTAGGAGCATTGGACCTGCCAACAGTGACACTACGAGCAGGTAGGGTCCAACCAAGTGTTTCTAAATTGACTGCAGTCTGCACAGAACCTTATCCATCAAATCAAAGTTTTTATTTGCATAGTAGTTCTATTATAGTTATTATTATCACTAGACCATACCCGGTCGGCGCAGCGCAGCCGTGGGGGGATATGCGCACATGATCTGGCAACCCGGGAGGCAGTTCGTCCCATAGCTGGGCAGGCCCGTAACCATGGCGACAGTGTTTGACACAAAAACGCTAATAAGAAGCTGAGATTTGATGAAATTGAAAAACGGGCTTCACAGTTGTGTTCAGATGGTAATGGTCAATGGCTGTGTGCAAAATCAGAGCAATTGGTCCAGCCAGTGAGGAGAAGCGGGTAGCTTCACCTCCACTACAAACACCTCCACTACAAACGCACAGAGGTTACTAGAATTATAGTAGGATACTCCTATTACAGACAAGATTTCATACCCCCCACTTTTTGCAAAAAAAAAGTTTTAATTGTGTTTAATTTTTTGATAATAAATCGGTCAAATCAGGCAAAAATAAGAATTAAATAACATAACCCTAACCTAACCCGAATCCTAACCCTAAAACCGAAATAAAGTAACCAAAAACTGGAAAAAAACAAACCCAATCCGCCCAGAACCGCCCAAAAATTTCGCGCGCGCGCACGGGGGTCCCGCGGAACGGGTTCATCTGTCCCTCATTGGCCCTGTTTGGATCTGGTCACCCTACTGTACCTGTGAAGGAAGTGATAATATGGCTGCTGTGCATAGAGCCTATATGCATTTACCTCCCCTTGTGGTCTCCTGATAGATGGTTTTTCAGGCTATATTTTGAAAAAATCCAGTGATTTACATATTTTAATGGATGGTGTCAGGGCATTCCACATTTTGGTGGCAGAGTAGTAATAGAAAACATAAGCGCAACAACAGCCACCCTGGATGACAGCAAAGGTTGGTTCCATTTTTTGATGCCATGCCAGCAGCAGTCAGTATGTTTGAGGGGACAGAAATACATACACACAGACCCAGTTTTAGACGGCTTGCCCTAAAAATATGTAATAACTAGATAAAGTGCTCCTCGGAGCACAGGTCTCCGCCAGGTCAGATACGTTATCGTGGCCTCCTGGTGGCGCTATAATAGGCCAATGTGAAAAGGGTGCCATTTATTCTTAGGTCGTTCACGGCAATCGGACACTGCATTCATGATTTGAGGCATTTTGTTCCAAAAATGTGTTTTGCTAAATTAGACCTGCTGGTGGCGCTATAACAGGCCAATGTGAAAAGGGTGGCATTTCTTCCTCGGCCTAGTGGGAATGTGCGTGTGAAATTTCACGGAATTCGCACGCTGCGTTCATGGTTTGAGGCAGTTTGTTCAAAACGGACCAATCCTGCAAACGTTGGATGGCAACCTTAACCAATAAGGATGGAATATGGGAAATCGGACAGATCAGGGTTGATCACATGACTATAGAGATACTGTGTACCAATTTGCATGACGTTTGGTTAAAAACTGTAGGAATAATGTGAAAAAATGGGTTTTGCACAAATCGGCCTCCTGGTGGCGCTATAACAGGCCCATGTGAAAGATTTGAGGCAGAGGTTCTGAATTGGCATCCAGGGAGTGTGTGTGCACAGTTTCGCAGCGACCGGGCCAACGGTGCCGGAGATTTGGTGGTAACACACGGACACACGGACACACGGACACACGGACACACGGACACACGGACGGAGGGTAAAACATACTCTCTCGCCATGCCTTACGGCCTGGCGGAGACAATTATTACAGTTGTGAATCTAACGTGAACTTTATTAAACGTGTGTGTGAGTGTGGTGTTTTAAGCAGTGGTGTAAAGCAACTAAGTACATTTACTCTGTACTTAAGTACAATTTTGAGGAACTTTTACTTAACACATTGTGTGCCAGAGGTTTATTAAAATAGGGTACGTTCAGTGTTAGATTCATCAAAAACACCTGTCCTTGATTGTGGTGACTCATGCTCTCCTAATACGTGAGGGGGCTGTGTTTTTGCATACATTTTTCTTTATCTTTTTATTGTATTTTAAAAAAAAGGCTCCTCACGTATTAGATTCTAATACGTGAGGAGCCTTTTTTGTGCTTCTAATAATTAGAAGCACAATATCACCAGAACCAAGGACGAGTGCTTTAGATGAATCTAACATGGAGTTTGGAGTTACAATGGGCTTGTATAGGAAGGGGGCATGTCTGATAAAATGAATATCAAATATCTAAATACTGAATATCAAGCAACTTAAAAACTGTCTGGGGTGCTCCCAAAAGCCTGAGTAGACGATAAAATGACCCAAATTAGTTTTGAAAGTGAAATATCCCTTTTAGCACTATAGCTCCAGTGCGCTGTGAGCGAGCGGGGATATATGCATCGTCCATCTAAAATCCCCGCTCCCAGAGATAAACATGTTTTATGCTGTACAGTAGCTGACGGCGCACAGCGTCAGGCCCTCATTAGGCCCTCTCTATCCCCGTGTCCGGCAAAGCTCTGGCATCTCTGGGAAGATTGATGGTGGCTAGGCCGCAGATCAGTTAGCGGACCTCCCTTGCTTGCCACTTGCCACTGGCTCAGACACCCAATAGCCCCATGCCGGGGGACCGGCCTAGGAGCCCGGGGACCCCCGTGCTACACAGAGGCAATATCATCTGATAAATTGCCTTTCCTCGCATGGTTCTACACCAGGGGGCTTCCCCGCTGGTCGTTGGGAGGAGTGTTTTAAGAGTCCTGGCATTGTGGGAAAAGCGGAAAAATGTGGCAATTTGTTACGAGAACAGCACGCGATGATAGGTTTTAAATCATGTGTCGTCTCTAGGTGTTAAATCAACTCTGCAAATTAAAATCTAACATCACGGCATGTGTATTTCGTGGAGATTAGCCTTTAAGCTGAAACTATTTTTGAGAGTGTGTGTAACACTCTGTCCATTTGTGGGACGTGTTTAGACTGAATTGTGGGCGTGCACTTCTGTTCATATACGGTGGGGGGCGTGGCTGTGGAAAGGGGGCGTGTTTGGTAAAACTAGGCTCTGCAACTTGTCATGATTGGTTGCCATGTTTGCTCATTGTAAGCGACACTGCCCTTGTTTTTCTGTGAAGGTGCTTGTAAAGACTGGTGGTTGCGGTTTGTCCCTGTTTCTAAAACGCTTTTTTATATTTGGTATGAGTTATTGGTTGATGTATTGATATATTTCACACACACTCTCACATTGGATATGTTATCCAATTAATTCTTGTTTATTTATATGTACATAAATAATTTATTGGTCGTCTAAGTGTACCTGTTTTGTAGGTATTCGATGCTTGGAACCAGAATTATGGCTGTTTAAAGCCCAGCCAATAGGAACACAGAGGTGGCGGGGCTTAAGCAATTTCAGCCTGTCCCTATTGGCCGTCTCAGTGTACCTAGGAGGTTTTGTAGGGTTTCGATGCTGGGAACCAGAGTTATGGCCAATAGGAACACAGGGGGGGCGGGGCTACAGCAATTACAGCTCGTCCTTATTGGTGGTCTAAGTCCACATACCAAATGTGTACTCGGTTGCATGCTGCGAACTCGAGTTATGGCTGTTTAAAGGCCAGCCAATAGGAAGATAGAGGGGGCGGGGCTTCATAAATGACAGCTTGTCCCTATTGGTGGTCTAAGTCCACATACCAAATGTGCACTCGGTACCATGCTGCGAACCGAAGTTATGGCTGTTTAAAGCCCAGCCAATAGGATTTGTAGATCGGCTATTTTCACTTTCTGTTGGTGTTGAAGTTCGATGCTTCGCCACGGTCGCGCCGTTTTATGAAAGCTCAAGCTTTTGATACATTTTTATCGTTAAGGTCTTTTGTGTACTCTGAGCGATTTTGAGGCGGATCCGGCAATCCGCCTAGGAGGAGTTCGTAAGCACAACCCGTGAAAATGGCGTGAAATGCACAAAAACGACATTATCAATTAAAAATGGCGGAATTCCTGTTTGGTTAAGGTCATGGCTCCAAGAGACTTTTTCGTAAGTCGGGACATGATACAGGTGTGTACCGATTTTCATACATGTAGGTGAAACCGTGTTGTCGGGCTTGAAGCACAAACTTTTGTAGGGGGCGCTATTGAGCCATTAGGCCACGCCCCCCCCCCCTTTTTTTAAATACGTAATTTTTCGCCACTGGTAATGTGTGTGCAATGTTGCGTAACTTTTGGAGTACGTATTTCCCCTCAAAAACGCGATTAATTTGTGCAAAGAATAATAATAATCATTACAGTTTCAATAGGGCTTCGCACTAGTGTGCAGTGTTATTTAAATTTATAAAAAATAAATTAAATAAAAAAGTACAGCAGAGAAAACTCATGGAGTAACTACTATAGTGCCTGCACAAATCGGCATTGCTAGGCACGCTGGCAACAGTTTGTGTTGTGTGTGATGTAAGACCATAACTCTGAACAGCCTATATAAAGTGTGAATATGTCTTTACACATCAGCTGTAGACTACACTGTATTTTAGAAACAAAGAGAGACAATGGAATATAGAAACAAAGAGAAAATGAGAGACAGCGATGGAGGTATAGAGAGAGATAATCAGTTTTCTGAAACTCAGGTCTTTCTCAATAAACACATGAAGAGCAGAAACAATGACCGCTACTGCCAAATGCTGAAGAATGGACAAATTCCCTCAGTAGCCTGTCATGAAATACCCAGCTCTTTAACCAATCAGAAACAAGGAGACACAGATGAACCAAGATCTTTCGGTCAACAATTTACAGCTTTCATAACACCACCAGGAGAGGTAATTACACATAAACTGACAGGAAAGAAACAACACACCTGTAAACAGTGTGACAAGAGTTTCAGTAGGTTACGTGAGCTGAAGAACCACTACCGTATCCACACGGGAGAAAAACCTTTCCTCTGTAAACAATGTGAAAATAGTTTCAGTCAGTTAATTAACCTGAAGACACACCAGCTTACCCACACTGGAGAAAAACCTTTCCTCTGTAAACAGTGTGACAAGAGTTTCAGTGTGTTACGTAGCCTACAGACACACCTGCGTATCCACACTGGAGAAAAACCTTTCTGTTGTAAACAGTGTGACAAGAGTTTCAATAACTTAGGTGATCTAAAGAAACACCAGCGTGTCCACACTGGAGAAAAACCTTTCCACTGTAAACAGTGTGACAAGAGTTTCAATGTGTTGGAGAGTCTGAAGTCGCACCAGCGTATCCACACTGGAGAAAAACCTTTCCACTGTAAACAGTGTAACAAGAGTTTCAGTCAGTTAGGTAACCTTAAGGCACACCTGCGTATCCACAGTGGAGAGAAACCCTTCCACTGTAAACAATGTGACAAGAGTTTCAGACATTTGTATAGTCTGAAGAGACACCACCGTATCCACACTGGAGAAAAACTAAACAGTGTGACAGGAGTGTCAGTGAGTTAGGTAGTCTAAAGAAACACCAACTTATCCACAGTGGAGAAAAACCGACAAGAGTTTCAGTCGGTTAAGTCAATTGCAGACACACCAGCGTATCCACAGTGGAGAAAAATCTTTCCACAGTAAACAATGTGACAATGTGACAAAACAATGTGTCAAGAGCCTGATGGAGGAGAAGGGAACTGGTCGGAATAACATGTTCCTTCCACGCGCTCCGTCCAACCAGGGGAACTCCCCCTTGTCAGGTGACAAGAACGTCAGTTTTCTCTCATGCATTGAAGGAGGCATGAGCTCGACCCTGGCCTCCCTAGGCTGGTGAGGGGAGTGTAGCGCCCAGGATCACTCAGAAAATTGGCACCGGGTGAAAAATAAGGGTTACAAAATCACAGGAGAAAAAATAAATACATTTTAAAAAAGCTGTCTGGGGGGGGTGGGAGGGTCTCGTCTATATCCACTAGAACAAAAACATTTTTACAGCTATCGTCCATTCTGTTGTAACCGGCAGTTGAATATGGCTTGTTTCACACATCCGTCCATTCCTTCTCATTGTCTCCGCCAGTATGGTGGAGAGTATGTTTTCGTCTCCGTCCGTGTGTGTGTCCATCTCAGCCAAGCTAACATTGGTCAAGCTTCACGTGACACGTGACAATATGTTGTCACCAATGCTTTGATTGGCTAGCGAGACGCATGATGAAATAAAAACCTATAAATATCAACATGCACTTCAAAAAAATCATTTATATTTTTTGAAGTGAGCTTCCATCACTGTGATGACCACTGTTGTTTCTAAATATGAATGGGGTGTGATTTTTTGTCCCCGCCAGGAGAGTTTTACCCTCCGTGTGTGTGTGTCCGTCTCAGCCAAGCTAACATTGGTCAAGTGACACGTGACAATATGTAATATAAATAGGTAAGACAGGATTAACCAGGAACAGTACTGGCGGAGACCTGTGCTCCGAGGAGCACATTTTCTAGTTCATATATCATTCATAGGTTGCGGAAGAATGCCCTCTAGCGTAATTTTAAAAAAATGTAATTGAGGAAATCTCTGTCAATGTCGTTGGGTTGGATTTGAAATGACGGAAATTTCCGTCAATGGCAGGGAATGTGATAAGAATACAGATTACAGGGAAAGAAAAAAGTACTGCAGATACAGCATGATGGTAAGACATCACAGTCAAAGCAATACCATAAGTAAGTTGGCAAAAAAAACTATAAATAAGATAATGCAACATTATACATACAATATAATATACAACACTATACACCCTCAGCAGTGCTAGCAGAGTGCAAGACAAAGGAAAAAAAAACAAGAGAACCCACAGTAAGCATGTCTAATAGAGCCCATACCATACTGAAACTGCTTGTTTCTAGAGTTGTTCCGATACTGATACAAGTATCGGAAAAGCTTCCGATACTAAAGTATTGGAAAAGCTTCCGATACTGCCTAAAATGCTGGTATCGGTATTGTCGAGTATTCCAGTCTATGCCAATCCGATACCATGTTATTTATCACATTATGATGTCATTTTCAGTCATCAATTACTTTGTATTTTGAATGCTTCAGTTGATGTTGCACTACTGTTTTATACTGTTACTGTATTATTTATGTTATTATTTTACTAACTTGGAGCTGCACTTGAACAATTATTCATGTTTGTCTCCGTCCGTGTGTGTGTCCATCTCAGCCAAGCTAACATTGGTCAAGCTCACGTGACACGTGACAATATGTTGTCACCAAGGCTTTGATTGGCTAGCGAGACGCATGGTGAAATAAAAACCTATAAATATCACCATGCACTTCAAAAAATCATTTATATTTTTTGAAGTGAGCTTCCATCACTGTGATGACCACTGTTGTTTCTAAATATGAATGGGGTGTGATTTTTTGTCTCCGCCAGGAGAGTTTTACCCTCCGTGTGTGTGTCCGTCTCAGCCAAGCTAACATTGGTCAAGTGACACGTCACAATATGTAATATAAATAGGTAAGACAGGATTAATCAGGAACAGTACTGGCGGAGACCTGTGCTCCGAGGAGCACATTTTCTAGTTTTTTTAATTCCTAGATCAGTACTTCAGTCCATGCCCGGGCATGGACCTTTACGGGTCCATTTGATTCCATTTGTACACTCTCAGAGTTACAGACCCGCAGTGCAAGAGTCCATTTAGAACCCACCCAAGGAACCCTGAGGGTCCCTGGACCCCACTTTGAGAACTACTCACCAAAATGTTCATGTGTTGTGCTCTGTGCATCGCTAGAGAGCGATGATATCCCATAAGTAAGTATCTTATGAGGAGCGACCTAAAACTAAAGTTTTCAAATCATTGTAGTGGAGTAAAAGTACAATATTTGCCTCTGAGATGTAGTGGAGTAGAAGTAAAAGTGTTGAAAATTGGAAATATTCCAGTAAAGTAAAAACACCTCAAAATTGTACTTAAGTACAGTACTTGAGTAAATGTTCTTAGTTACTTTACTCCACTGGAAAGGAGGAGGGGAAACGTTGTTTTCCTATACATGTAGATGGAAATAAAGGCACGTCTCAGGACTTTCTCTGAGATCCGTTTCTAAAGCAACGTTTTGCTGTGGCCAGTCTGCCCACCCAGATGGCGTTCCATCAAAACAATGTGGCACAGTTTATTTAGTGTGTCAGCGTCGGCACTGGCACAGCTCGGTGTAAATAATGCAGATTTATCTCCCATCAATCGCTCCTTCATTACTAATTCATGCTCACCGCCACCGCGCCGGCTCCTTCTCGATCCGGCATGAAGGGAAAGGGGAAAAAGGCCCTGATTGTTTATCGCTGGATTGATGCTACAATGTTCTTCAACTTAAGAAAACTCCCCCAAGAAGGTGCTGCGTTGCATTTGCCAAACTGTCCTGTTCCATCCTCTATGTCTGAACATGTAAAACCCAGCTGTCTCTTTCCTGGGGTTTTAGAAAGGTCTGCCTACGCAGGAATTCAGTGAAAGCGGAGGGCAGTGTAAACTACGAGGGGATTGTCAGCCTATCTAATCGTTAATTATGAAGAGAGGTTTGCGTAACCTGCCTGAGAGGCTCCACATTATTCAAAAAGTAATGAGTTACGTGTTAAGTTTAATTATGGATCAAAGGGACACGCACGTACAGGACTAACACTAACATGGGATTTCAGACCAATCCGAGCCCCTTTGACCTTGATAAAATGAAAGTTAGATATTTTAAAAATAATCAAAAATGTGTGGGGGGGAAAAGGTACTATTAAGTACTAAATTAGCCAGTGTGCACTAGAAATCTGGTGCTGAACGGTGCAGCAATCAGACAAACACAGAGCCTCCTGCAGAGCCACACAAGACATGATTTCGCCTTCATGTAGTATGATTTAGCACTCATATAGGAAGTTTAGCCCAGTTAATAGGCAGTAAATATGTTATTGCATATTTAAGGCATACATTGTATAAATAAAGTATTACAGTAATATTTTATAACCCAGAATCTGGCAATACGTTAGACTTTTACTAAACTTTCCCTTCTAAACCCAGCCATAGATCCATTTTGACCACTTTGAAGCGTTTTAAAAATGATTTTTGGTCTATGGTGGAGAGAGCAAATTAACAATATAAGGACTGGCCTCCAAAAAAAGTTTGTAGACACTTTATTTTTGATGTCTGCTCCAGCGACAAAAGTGAATTGATAGTAAACTGAGCATATGGATGGAGTATTTGAAAAAAAAAAATGTCTTCATCCAAATATATTTTTTATGATTTTCTTTTGTGAGTCATTCATGTGAAAGCTTGCACAATATGGCAGGAGAGCAAACTGTGAATGCTATAAAGCATACAGTAGACAGCAGATGGCTAGCTGTTACAGGAATGCATGTACAATTCAGCAAAACTGACGGGTGTTCATTGTTCAACTTAGCTATGAAACAAGTCCAGGAATACGGTTGACTTCTGCTGAGTGCTTCCTTTTAAGTAGTTTATTTTTGTGGAGAACTTATGAGATGTTAACTACTTCTGATATGTTAAACTTATTATAAAATGATTATAAAATGAAGGTATGTTGGTTAACAACTTCCATGTAACGGAGGACTTTCTTTACATGCCCAAGTGTTTTCTTTTTTTTTTACCTGTACAACTGAACTGCCAACTTATTATTGTCTCCGCCAGGAGAGTTTGTTTTCACTTTCCGTCAGCCAAGCAAACATTGGTCGAGCCTCACGTGACACTTGACAATACGGTGAAATAGTGTGATCTGATTGGCTAGTGACATATAACGGGCTATAAATACATGTGTCACTTTGAAAGAGTCTTTGCCTCTTTCAAAGTGAGGGAAGACAGGAATAATCACTAAATGGCTGAGAAATGGCGGAGCAATACATCATGTAGACACACTGGTGTCATCACAATATGTATTATAAATAGCTTAGACAGGATTAATCAAGAACAGTACATTCCAGTACAAACTGAGATCACAGTTAATGACACAGTGCAATTAACTCTTATTATGCAAACTGAAGAAGCTAATCATTATGTGCAAACCGATGAAGAACCAAAGGCGCAACGCCAACAGGAGAAGGACCAAGCTGAGAAACAAAGACGAAGAACACTCGCATCTGAAAATGACAAAGAACGAAGACGAGCAGCTGACACCACAAGGAAAAGAAGTCCTTGGTCACATTTTCAATTATATAATACCAATAAGAAGAGATGCCTTAGACCACTTAAAGACGTTGAAGTTGATAAAGCTGCTGCTGCATTCTTAAAACAGTAACATGTTCTATTTTTTGTAAGAATTAGAACATAAGAATTAGAACATTCCCAACATTCCCAACACAAGTCTGCTGGCGGAGACTTGTGCTCCGAGGAGCACTTTTTCTAGTTTTTTGTTTATTTTATTTTATTATTTGTATCCAGTATTATTATTATTAGGGCCCGAGCACTGCACCAGTGCGAAGCCCTATTGAAATGACTTCTTCTTTGCAGAAATTAATCACGTTTTTGAGGGCCTAAACATACTCAAAAAGTTGCGCAACTTTGCACACACATCACAAGTGGCAAACAATTATGTATTTTAATGGTAAAAAAAATGGCGTGGCCTAATGGCTCAAGTGCCCCTACAAACTTTCAAAGTTGAAGCCCCACAATACGGTTTCACCTACATATATGAACATTGGTGCACACCTGTATAATGTCGTAACTTACAAAGAAGTCTCTTGGACAATAACCTTAACCCAACAGGAAGTCAGACATTTTTTATTTATTGTAGCGTGTCAGTGTATTTTATGCCATTGTCACGGGTCTAACCTTAACAAACTCCTCCTAGGAGAATAGTCAGATCCGCCTCAAACTCGCTCAGCGTACACAAAAGACCTTAACGATGAAAAGTTATCAAAAGCGCACGTTTTCGTTCAATGGCATGACCATGGCGAAGCGTCAAACTTCCATGTTTCAACGACAAACAGGAAGTGAAAATAGCTTATCTAAGTATATTTTTTTCTCCTCCTACCGGTATGTAAGTATTGAACAGATTATCGTAGCCACTTGTAAATGGCGTCATTGGACTCGGATTAGAGTCCTTCTTCGTCATTGGTGTTACACACATTATTATGATATGAAGCTGAAATTAGTTGCATGATGATGACCCTGTTGTGTGACATGCTTGTTCGTGAACTAGATTCATAATAGATCTGTACAATAGATCTTCTGATTCATAATAGATCTCCTCCCTAACACTTGCATGTATGTTACATAATATTCTATCTATGCCTTCACTGAACTTCTGCAGACATTATTCATGGCATGTAAACAGAACTATAGCATCAGACGTATACAAGATGAAATCTCTTTCAGCTGTCATAAATCATCAAGCTCTACAGAGACAGGTGCCTGAGAATGTCAAATACAATTGGCTCTATGCACAGCAGCCATATTGGAAACAAATTGGGCCTCTTCTTACTTCCTTCACAGGTGTTACCAATGATACTAATGAAGGCTCTGTTCCATTCTGGTCAGGGTGCTGATATTGTGCATGTTGGCTCACAAGAAACATTCAATTTTGGTTCGCAAATGGCCCCTTATGGTGGGTGTGTAACTCTGAGAGTGTACAAATGGAACCACATGGACCTGTGAGGGTCCATTTGGTTCCATTTGTACACTCTCAGAGTTATGGGGTCCTTGAAAATAGGAGACCACTGTGCCACACTAAATGGAACAGAGCCTTAATTAGTATTATTGGTAACAGCTGTGAAGGAAGTAAGGAAGGGGCCCAATCAATTCCCAATATGGCTGCTGTGCATATAGAGCCTATTGCGGGCCTTTGCCTTGTAATCAGTGTGGATCCATCTTCTGGGTTTTCCACAGCTAGTTTCATGACGAATCAAGAACCAATTATGCAGTGTACGTAGAACCATACTGATCTGGCACTAGACAATATTTGGTGGCGCAACGGCAACTTCACACTGTGACTTTAATTTCAACCCGGTGTCCTTATTTTAGGCATGTAGGACCCCCTTTCAGGCATTATAGGTGAATTTATTTATTTTTAAATGGGGAAAAAAATTATGTAGGCTAAAGATAATCACTGATATGCACACAATAAGTCCCTCACATAATACATGGATGTTCGATGAAGCTCTGAACGGTTACATTCAACGTATGTACATGTCATGTGCAAAATATGTGATATATTTGTAGTGTAATGCAGGGGTCTTCAACAGGGGGTCCGGGACCCCTAGGGGGTCCTCAGAGTTAATACAGGGGGTCCGCCAAATCTTTGTGTGATGTTTTTTTTTTTTTACATTAACCACTTGAACCCTAGCATCCCTTTTCTGAGGAGAACTTTAGCCAAAAAAAGCAGATCTACAAGCTCACAACGCCTCACGCTGCGAGGCGTTGTGAGCTTGTAGATCGGCTATTTTTGGCAAAGAGTTATAGGTGTAGAGGGAAAAAAGAGCAGCAAAAGTTTATCTCAAACATAATTTTATACAATATAGAGGGGGTCCCTGCTTCATCCCTCTCTCAGCTAGGGGGTCCTTGGCCTGAAAACGTTGAAGACCCATGGTGTAATGTGCAAAATGGTTATCCAAAACTTATGTTATCCATGTTGAAGTAGCTTGAACTTCTCATACATTGGCATGTCAAGGACCCCCACAGTGACACATAGCCCATAGGTTGCAGGGAACCATTTGAAAATATTTTAATTACTTGTTATATTTTTTTAGTAGACAATTCTACAACTCTATACAGTAGGTGGGGAGACAACACCGCAGCGAGTGAAACCTCCCATTTGCGTTTTCTACAGGCATCCAGGCAGATGGTATAGTGGAGCCAGCAGAGAGACAAAAGAGCACATTTTGTAATGTGGTGATGGAACATATCTCAGCTCCCTGATTGCAGTCCTACACACCTGCAATCCATCAGCTGACATCCTAACCTCTCAGCAAATAAAAAAACCTTTCAACACAGTCTGTGTCCTGCTTTCAGTGGTTCTCACACTTTTTAAATTTCAGGGACCCCCATAACTCTGAGAGTGTACTAATGGATCCAAATGGACCTGTAAGAGTCCATTTGGTCCCATGTGTACACTCTTAGAGTTACAGACCTGTAAGGGTCAATTTGGAACTGCCAAAACCCTGAGTGTCCCTGGACTCCAGTTTGAGAACCACTGTTTCAATGTTATACAGTATACTTGTGTTATGCTCTTTAAGCACCCTCGATACAAAAGCCACTTGATATACGGCTCGAATGGCTGTGGTCCATGATAATGTCTGTCCCGCGGTTAAATGCTTCATCTTTGTTTGTAGCATCAATTTTAAATTAAAAAAGTGACCTTCTGCATTTGTCAAACTCCACTGTAGCTGATGAGCAGTCGTAATATGTAATTTGTTGACCCTCTGTGACATAAGCACATGCTTTAATAAGTGTGCGCGTCCAAGAACATTTTAAACCTATTATTAATTATAATAATAATGTAATGAAATGCCAACAATGTTTTGCATACATTTATAAAGAGTATAGCTTTTATATTGTTGTCAGTCCAACATTGCATAATCATTCTGAACCATTATCCACTATCTTAAAGCATCGTCACGCAACACCTCCCCTTGATGAATACCGTCCATATGTGGAAAGAGTTATTACAATGTACAGATCTAATATTTTACAACTCCCTATGTCTGCAGTGAGGTTTGAACAGACGCCCAGAACATTGTGTCGGCCATCTGGCTTGGTGCTTTTCATAATTCACCATCTAACACTCGACAAACAACCTTTTATTAGCCCTTAATGCATCCGCGACGTTGTGGACTGGTTTGACAAGAAAATAAAATGGCTATAAATAAATGAAGGTGGTGGAAGTACACTAGAGGTCACCTTTCAAAGGGGGACCAGCAGCGCATACCGCGGGCAACAAATCTGCTGCTCGTTAACCAGTGCCAAAGTCTACGACCGTTTATTTTTTAATTAACCCATTAAGACCGGGAAAGCATTTTAGATTTTAACCACTTTAACCATTATCTTATACTTTGGCTATTCAAAGATAGCAGATATACAAGCTCAAAGCGCGGCACCGAGTGCCGTACTATGAGCTTGTAGATAGATTTTTTTTTTTTTAAATCATGAAAATGTGTGCACATCTTTGAATATATACAATTTTTAAAGCGAACATTTGTAACTCAAATCTTTGCTTCTGGGGATTCTACAAATGTGAAACTTTTTTTTTTTACAAAATGATATGTATTTGGCCGCAGACCCCCATCTCAAAATATTTTTTTCTAGGGACCCCCAGAAGCGAAGATTTGAGTTACAAATGTTCGCTTTAAAAATATATATTCAAAGATTTGCACAAATGTCCACGATTTTTCAAAAATAGCCAAAGAAATCTAAAAATGACACACAGATGCGTCCCCGGTCTTAAAGGGTTAAAAGGCAAAGCCAAGGAGGCAAGCCCCTCCGCTTGCATTAAAGGCTTTTGATTATGCAGTCAGTCATGTTTAATTCACAGCATATTTCAGTGTCAAAAGATACATTGCAGAGTCATGAAATATTAAGGGGGGGGTCCCTGGAGGCAGAGATCGCAAGCCCCGCTCTCTCCAAAAAAAGATTTAAAGAACGAGATAGCACACCAGCGCACATCCAGCCCAGTGGCGTGCCCTCTTGATCCTCTTATCTGAAGCTGAGACAGGAGCGGCAGATTCCATCAGCGGAGCATGACCGCCGTGGACCCCAAAAGAGAGAGCACTCACGGTGTCACAGTTACACAAGTGCACATGCTCACTTACACACATACACACACACACACACATTTTTTCTGCATACAACTGAGTGTGGATTTTGAAAGAACATACCGTGCTAATTTAGGACAGATTTAACATGGATGGACTTGCACGTGGATCACCGTTGTATTTGATTCAGTGGGTTTTGGATTTGTCTATTCATCAGCAAAAAGGATAAAATAATGTAATATGAACCAAAGTTATGAACAAAGAAACATGCTAAAATAAAGCCCATCTCCTAGTTTAGTTTTAGAAGCTTGCTTAATCCCACAATTTAAGTTATCCTTGCCTCTGCTCTTAAAGAAGTTGTACAATAAAATGAAAGCCTTGCTTTGGTCCACCAAAATACACCCTATCCACCTAGAGTCATTGTATCACATTCCGCTCAGGTTAAGACCCCCAAATTCAAGAGGTAGTAAAATAAATTACTTTCTTGTCATACAAAGTGATTTCTCGGTCTCAGCCACAGCACACTACGTCCACATAATCCCTAGGTTTGATTAATTCAAAAGATGGATCTGTGGTTAAGACCTCATCTCAACATGTTCTTGCTGTTTTCTGAGACAACACATTAATCTATAAAGCCCTGTTCCCCAAAGTGCCTCCACTACAAGAAATCCTGTGCCAACATGTTTTCTGTCAACAGTGAAAATTGACAGCTATGTCTGATTGCTGGAAGGGTTTTATGGCCCAACACCATTTTTCTTTCCTCTATATCCTGTATTATAATCGAAGTGGATGTGGTAACATTTCCTGATGTGACACCAAACACCAAACACCAAACAGACAGCAGCTTATGAATAATGCGCACATTTATCCACGACAATCACAGGAGAAATCTGGTCTGAGGCCTTGGTACGCACATAGTACCTGGCAATGTGAAAGGTTCACAGATCCAATCGTAATCCTCCCGAACTGCTCAGACACATTTAGGTCGCCCTGTGCATTTCAAACCTGCTATTTATAATTTAAAATATGGATGGGTCACGCAGGGGGCAGGGCCTTGCATGGGATGAGGAGAGTGTGAAAATCTGACATGGAAGATGACCTCTATGGGCTGCTGTTCGTGGCTTCAGTGGAGTCAGTCAGTACTGCTGTATGGGAAACATGGATGCTCACAACTTTAGCAGGAAAAGGCCCTTCAGGGTCTACGCAAGAATGCTACGAATGGCCCGGACGGTTGGCGTAACCGTCTGGGCACTATTGGCTGGTAATCCAGCCTGAGAGCGTGTCGCCGGTTCGACTTCCGATCCCAACGACCTTTGCTGCGTGTCATCCCCCCCATCTCTCTTCCCATTTCCTGCCAGTCTACTGTTCCTATCAATAAAGGCAGAAAAAGCAACTTCACGGATTGGCAGAGCATCATGTCACGTTCGCGCCGCTAAGCCAAGTCCCTGATTGGCTAACCTGACCTGTTAAACTTAACTGATTGGCCAAGCTCATTTGAGTCTTACTGATCTTAGATTATTGAAGCAGAACAATATACAATATATTTGGAGCTGGTGTCGGATTTCGGATAGGTCAGGAGATGATGTCTTTTTCATGAACCCGTTGTTTTCCGTCTTTCACTCTAAGCTGAATGCTGAGGGAATGTTTATCCCCTGAGCTCACCTAAGCCTAATTGAATATTTATGAAAGCCATTTTGAGCTCCTTGAATAGAAATTGAATTGACCCCACCATAATCTATATCTATAGGGGCTTCAAGACACCGGCGGGAGCAATTGTGTGCGTTTGTGCGTGCGATCGTGTGCTTTCTTGTGTTTTGATGTTGTTGTAGCCCATGTGGAAGGTAATTAAGTACAGTATATCAGTGGTTTTATTTCCCTTCTCTCTTTATTTCTAACTTTATTTAAGGCCTGGGGCATACTGAGGGATAAATACCCTTTTCCAATGCCAACAAGTTACAAACACTAGGAAACACAATCAATAGAGAAAGAAAATACGGATAATAAAGTAACTGCAAATCCATTGAATATAAATACAAAACAATTTGTATTTATTTATTTCAATTGGCACAAGGCTGAGGGCGTGTCCTGAGAGCTAGTTTAATTAGCTCCTATGTTCCAGCCAGATAGTGAGTAGCTATAGTATAATGCAATGATTTGTGTAAAAATAAATAAAACCTGAAACCTACAGATTTTGGTAACTCCATTGCCTTTGTTTTATACACCACCCGTATAGGCCACTTCCACTTGCACTAAATTCTTCTATGCAACCCACAGGACAAACCCCTTACGTTTATTCTAGTGTCACCCTCTGTCCAAAACTTAAAGACTTAAAGACGGTCGGCCATGTACTAGGTCAATCTCCTCGGTCAGTTCAAGCCACTTTAGTTCAGTCGGATGCAAGGTGCGGCTTCATGGCAAACTGGGGTCAACTGGAGCACTCGGCCAATCACAGTGCTTACTCAGAGTTCCACGAAGGCAATATCTTGTTTGCACTTAGATTCTTATGTACAGTAATGTGAACTGCCCCAACAGATAGGAGGCAGTTGTGCGTGGCAGCTGAGAGAAGGCAGTTCTCTAGTGATATTATGGCCATGTTGCTAGGCAACCGAAATAAGCAGTCGTTTCTGTCACAGTGGGACCTTCATCAGACATACAGTATACTGTAGTACTACTTACTAAATCAATGGTTAACAAGGGGAAGAGTAAGTACTGGATAGGGTGGATTGGTAGTAAAGTAGAGAAGGAAACAGGCATTTACAGAGTTTGTGGAGATGTGCGTTTCCCTCATTCAAAGTATTTACTGTGAAAATGCAATTGGCATTTAAGTCACAGCACTAATCTTCACTGCATTTAAAACAAACCTTGTATCCCCCACTAATTGGAAATATGTTAAAAGAAAGAGCGGGCTATTATAAAGCTTGGGGATATCAGAAGCTGCCAAATGAGTGTATCCCCATTTGTTTTTCCACACTTCCCTCCTACCTGGTTCCTCATTTCTATTAGACTGGTGGGTAATTCTCTATAGTGCCATCATGTGAAAGTACAAGGAATGGCACTGACCTCTGCCATGTGCAGAGCTCTGCACAGCGCTGTGCCTGAAACTTAGGGCCTGCTATGCCATTTCTGCTGCAGTGTGTCAAAACTTCCAAACCCATAACTTGTCAATAAACATCACCACCCTCAAGCTAGAAACCATAGTCTCTTTTTTGCCCTAGTCACCTTGTAACGCATTTGCCACAATCACTTTATTGTCTTGCTTTAGGGGATAATTCTATAACTCTACATTTACTTACTCTTACTTTTTTACTTAGTCTTATTTTAAACATACTTTTAACAACTACTGAGGTTTTCGGAAGCTGCATCCTTGCCATTTCCTGAGGGATAAATAAAGTGAATCTGAATATCAGTAAGGATTTCCTGCTTCAAAGCTACATAGCCCCCCACAGGCAATCAGCCATGTCAACACTAGAGATGTAGCAAGCAAAAACAGCAAAAGTGTGTGGGTTGTTTTATGTTTACTACTGTATGACCCAAGCAGATGCCAAAATAAAAACTGAGCAGGGTGAACGTATTATTGTATATTGTAGCCTATATGTATACAGTAGCTTACTCACCAGCAATACTGACAAGGTCTCATGGAATTACAAAATAACTAGGCTATTTCAAACAATTATACATTTGTCAACAGGAGATTACCTTTACTAAAAGAAGAATCAGTCAAAGGTGGGCCATTATCATTATATTTCTGTAAGACCTGGAACGCATCTGTGTCACTTTTTCATTTGAGCTAAAAAGCATTATTTTACACTTTGGCTATTCAAAAACAGCAGATATACAAGCTCATAGCGCGGCACAGAGTGCCGCACTACGAGCTTGTACTGTAGATCTGCTATTTTTGAAAAAAATATTAAAATATTTGCAAATCTTTGAATATATATTGTTTAAGGCGAACATTTTTAACTCTAATCTTTGCTTCTGGGTATCCCTGGAACAAAACATTTTGAGATGGGGGTTGGCGGCCAAATACATGTAATTTTGGGGGTCCTTGACATGAAAAAGATTGAGCACCACTGATATAGAAACATGCGTTTTTTTCAGAAAACTCTTAGGATTTAGAAGACATTTGTAGAATCGGCTTCATTCTTCTTGCTGCTGCTCTGCCATCTTGCTGCTCTGCTGCTGCTTTGTGCTCTCTGACACTTTTTTTTTGCTCCCACCACCACCCCAGCATCCACCTGTGGTGGGCTCCGTTTCTATGGTGATTCCCTTATGGGGGTCTATTTCATTCCCAGTCCCTGTAAGATCTAGTTGGCAAATAATGTATTATAATTCATGCTTGCAGGGAATTCATTAAATGAGTCAGAGCCGTGACGCCAAATATGCTTATAAATATGTATGCTCAATAAATATATGTATTCAATCCAAGAGTTGTCAGACTGAACTTTAGTTCACCAGCAATGTAAAAAAAGTTCACCACTCTGGGCTGATCATACCGTCACTGTCGGGCAGAAACCTTGTATGTCCATGTTTCATATTTTCATTTTTTTAATTAATGCCCTATTTTATGCCTTGCTGTATGACAGCGTTGCGTAAGCAAAATTCGCTGATGTACAAGCTCACAGTGGGTCATGATGCAGTGCTTGTGAGCTTGTACACCTGCTATTTTCACTATATTTGAAAAATGTTCAAGTTGTTTGCAAGAATTTCACCAATAATGACGCCAGGTTGGAAGTAGTTAAGTCTGTCTGTGGGTTTTATAAATATCTAACAAATGAAAAGTATTAACAAGAGCTTGTGATTAATAATAACTACACTGGAACCACAGGTTCTTATTTTTTTCATCTTCGCTTGTCAGCGAAGATATGAAAGTCACACCATCACTCTCAGTGTTCATCTACCTGGGTCCAGGTTTTTTTCCCCCGTTCTGAATTCCCATATAATATCGCGTCAAATAAGAACTGGGTTCCAAAAATAAACAAGTGACCCAGGCGGTTTGACTCTTATACGAAGTGACGGTGAGAAAACGCTAATGTTACTTCCGCCGAATTAGTTACATTTTCGCCAGAAACGGACTGTATCAAATATGAGTGACTGACCATCATAAACGATACAGAGCCACCTCCCTGACAATATCGCAGAGACAGTTTGTTTACTTTTGAACCACAATTGTTATATGAGACGATTCTAAGATTTCTCCATAGAGAAACTACTTTACGACCCAGGGGATGAACGAGTGACGTCAGGACTTCTGTATTCTCTATAGCAGCTTTCTTTGTGTTGGCAAGAACAAAACCCCCCATTAGCCACAGCGGAAGCTGGTGGCTATATCACCGCAGTGTGGAAATGGCCGCTAAATAGCCTAGCTGCCCCTGTGCCATACTGCTCCTAATCCCTCAATGTCCCTGAACACCCTTCAAACACTTTACATGATCAATGTCCAAGACACTAAGCCCCTTTTGGCTCACGCACAGCACAGCACAGCATCCACTTTGGGCTATAGTCATCTGGTTATATAGTACCGTGCTGAGACAAACCCTCCTAATGGAGGACTCAGAGGAGCGGAGGCTATATTCCGTCTGACCTAGCCTGCATGGGAGAGGGAAGCTGATTGTTCCAGCAGCTTTAAGTCAGCCTGACATTGGCCCCCGGGAGGTCTTTCTCAAAGGCCACAAACAGGTGATGAGGCTTTATTTGGCTCTGGCTGCAGGACGTCGGTGTACCGGTGTGTGTGTGTGTGTGTGTGTGTGTGTGTACGCCTAGCCCATACAGATAGTATGCACAAAGCACGCGGGTGCACACAGTCCAGTGGTGTAAAGTAACTAAGTACATTTACTCAAGTACTGTACTTAAGTTAACTTTTTGAGGTACTTTTACTTTACTGGACTATTTCCAATTGTCTATACTTTGACTTCTACTCCACTACATCTCAGAGGCAAATGTTGTACTTTTACTCCACTACAATTATTTGAAACCTTTACTAGTTACTTTTCAGACATAAATTATGATATTAAGAAACATACATTAACCACTTTAGCCCTATTTTATACCTAGACTATTTAAAAATAGCAGATCTACAAGCTCACAACGCGTCGCATCGTGACGCGTTGTGAGCTTGTAGATCTGCTATTTTTAAACATTTTGGTACTTTTACTTTTGGTACTTTAAGTACATTTTGATACCAATACTTTTGTACTTTTACTCAAGTAATTTTTAATTCCAGACTTTGACTTGTAATAGGGTATTTCTACATTGCAGTATTGATACTTTTACTTAAGTAAAACATTTGAGTACTTTTTCCGCCACTGGCGCACACCGCCCCCGAACTCTGCCAACGAATAGGCCTGCACGCGCACGCGCACACGCACACACACACACACACACACACACACACACACACACACACACACACACACACACACACACACACACACACACACACACACACACACACACACACACACACACACACACACACACACCTGGAATGAGTCAGGGAAGCTGCAGAGGAACAGAGGTATTGTAGCAGGGAGGACAAAGCTTCCCTCAGGTGTATGACTGTCATAGTTGTCATGGCAGCAAGTGGTCAACTCATAACAGCCCCTGCCAGCACTCACATTGGATTTCGTCACGTCTCACATGCTCTAGTCTCACGTGGACAACCCTCCTATCTCGCTACCAGTGGTGAACAGTAAGTAATAGGGCTGGTAACTTTCCTCAGAATTATATTAGAATATCGGTCTTAAAAATGTGCAGGTATTCGATTATATATTCTAATATTATTATTATTATTTAAAAAATCACACCCAGTGTGATTTTTGGGGGTGTGCGGTGTGTGGTCATCACAACATGACTCACTTTAAAAAAAGGATAAATTCCTTTTTTAGCGGTGCCAACCGCTCTAAGCTTGACTTTGTCCCTATGTCCGTCCGTCCGTCCGTCCGTCCGTCCGTCGTATGAGCCTGGGATGAGCACGGCAAAATAGAAACACATACAAACACACGCGCACACACACACACACACACACACACACACACACAGACGTGGACACTGCCTATGCCATCTCTCCTCTCATTGCCCACACGTACCACTGGTTATCAAAGAGGGGTCCAGGGACCCCCAGCGTATGTTATGTCCGAGCACGGGATGAGCACGGGATTTTAAACAGCTATAACTCCAGTGTGCAGCATGCCACCAAGTCCAAATTTGGTATGTGGACTTAGACCACCAATAGGGACGAGCATGAATTGCTGAAGCCCCGCCCCAGGGTTCCAGGGACCCCCAGCGTATGTTATGTCCGTCCGCCCGTATGAGCACGGGATGAGCACGGGATTTTAAACAGCTATAACTCCAGTTTGCAGCATGCCACCAAGTCCAAATTTGGTATGTGGACTTAGACCACCAATAGGGACGAGCATGAATTGCTGAAGCCCCGCCCCCTCTGTCTTCCCATTGGCTGGCCTTTAAACGGCCATAACTCAAGTTCGCAGCATGCTACGGAGTACAAATTTTGTACATGGACTAAAAGCACAAATAGGGACGCACTGTAATTACTAAAGCCCCGCCCCCTCTGTCTGCCCATTGGCTGGGCTTTAAACAGCCATTATTCCTGTTTGCAGCATGCTACCAAGTACAAATTTGGTAAGTGGACTCAGACGACCAATAGGGACGAACTGAAATGAGTTAAGCCCCGCCCCAAAGGCACCGCTTCCTTCACACAGGGTGTGATTTTTTAAAGTCCATACTGCTATTCATAGGGCTGCACATGTGTCATGTGTTTCGCTAGCCAATCACAGTCCTGAATTTGCAAAGTCAGCCAATCACATTACAGTTAGTGGTGATGACACTAGCTGTAATGTGATTGGCTGATATGAAAAAAGTATCGATTTGCATTAACAATGGAAGGGTTAGGGGGTACACACATTTTTTGGTCGGTGTCCAAAACTCACTTATAGGGGGCGGCTACACCGCCCCAAAAAAAATAAATATATATATATATATATTCGAATATATATTCAAATATTAATTTTCATATTCGAATATACATATTTTCCCCATATTCGAGGAATATTCGAAATTCGAATATGAATTTACCAGCCCTAGTAAGTAACACAGTACAGTTACTTGGTACATTTTGAGTATCTGTACCAGACTTGATTTTTTTGTTTTTGTTTGTTTGTTTGTTTGTTTCAGATACATGACATTCACTCCATCATATTTCAAAAGCAGGCTCAGCTCCAGGATGAAATGACTGAGGGGAGCAGATGGAAAATGGCGAGGGGGCACATCATTTTTTATATAGTAAAACAATATGTACATAAAACTTAAACTGAGGGGGCAGAATTTCAGAATTTCTTTTTTGGAAAAGTTCCAAAAAAGAAATGATTGAGATAATGATCAACTGGATAATCAAAACTTGATTTGGCTGTCGCCGGTCATCATCAACACAACAAAGGGAGGTCTCATCTTTGTGGATTAACGTAACGTTAACTGTTTATTTTTTATTTTTTTGCAACATCAAAAATGATTCTGGCTGCATTACCATAGACCTTCATGCTCCCTGGAGGTCCATGCAACACGTTGCATGGATGCGACTCGTTGTGAGCTTGTCGATCGGCTATTTTCAAATAGCCTAGGTATAAAATAGGGCTGAAGTGGTTAATGTACGTTTTATAATGTAATAACGTAATAAATATACAATGTAAGTAGTAACTAAAGTTTTCAAATAATTGGAGTAAAAGTACAATATTTGCCTCTGAGACGTAGTGGCGTAGAAGTAAAAGTATTGAAAATTGGAAATACTCCAGTAAAGTAAAAGTACCTCAAAATTGTACTTAAGTACAGTACTTGAGTAAATGTACTTAGTTACTTTACACCACTGGCGACATGCATACATTAAACTCACTATGCAGCCAAGTCATGCAAAGTTAGTATAGTTTGCCATTGTATGTGCCAAACTGTGCAGTGTTTGGCACACATCACTCGGCAGTGTATCCCTGCCTAAGTTACAGAGACACCCTTCTAATAACTCCCTCTGTGCCACCTGTCTTGTTGTTCTAAAGTTTTGGTGGCTTTTTGGATTCGTTTGTCTGAAACTTGGATTGAGTCCAGATAGTGTGGAAAAAAATAAATAAAGCCTAGAACAGAAAAATGGGCTAGATAGGCTAGATATGCAGAGCATTGAAGATATAGAGCAATGATGTTATTCTCTATCTTATCTCAGCTGCCCGAAGGCAGTGGCACCAGCAGCGGCGGAAAAAATGCACTCGCTCCTTCTGCCTATTGGACTGGTTGTTTTCCAGTGGTGGAAGAAGTACTCAGATATTTTTACTTAAGTAAAAGTAGCAATGCCACAATATAAAAAGACTCTGTTACAAGTAAAAGGCCTGAGTTCAAAATGTTACTTGAGTAAAAGAACGCAAGTATTGGCATCAAAATATGCTTAAAGTACCAAAAGGAAAAGTACTAAAATGTTTGAAAATAGCCGATCTACAAGCTCACAACGCGTCACAACGCGTCATATCGCGACGCGTTGTGAGCTTGTAGATCGGCTATTTTCAAATAGCCTACGTATAGAATAGGGCTGAAGTGGTTAATGTAATGTTTTATAATATAATCATATTATTATATTATGCAAAGTAACTAAAGTTTTCAAATAATTGTAGTGGAGTAAAAGTACAATATTTGCCTCTGAGATGTAGTGGAGTAGAAGTAAAAGTATTGAAAATTGGAAATACTCCAGTAAAGTAAAATAATAATTGTACCTACAGAATTGTAAGTACAGTACTTGAGTAAATGTACTTGTTACTTTACACCACTGGTATTTTTCCGTAGACCTTGATTGTAGGTTTAGTCTGGGAGTTGCATTAGGCCATGCCCATGGGGAGAGAGAAACCACGTGTGCGTGTGTGTGTGTGTGTGTGTGTGTGTGTGTGTGTGTGTGTGTGTGTGTGTGTGTGTGTGTGTGTGTGTGTGTGTGTGTGTGTGTGTGTGTGGGGGGTGATCAATGGCAATGAGCTAATCAATAGTGTTTATCTTGGCTATAGTGACTTGACGGGAGGCATCAGAGATTAGCACTTACAGAGTGCTACAGCTGCACAGTAACACAGATACCTGCATGCACACGCGCACTCACACACACACACACACACGCACACGCACAAGCACACGCACACACGCACACGCGCGCGCGCGCTAACTCAGAGGAAATGCTGAGCCGACTTCACTTTAGAGTTTGTGATCAATGTACCTTTGAACTAATGGAGACCGTCTCCTGATAGGAATCTAATGGAGGTTCACTTAAACAGTTAACTCTTTAACGTGCAATTACACACTGCTCCTGTCCACCAGTACATTACCAGAGACTCCACATGCCTATTATAACTCAGCAATCAGTATTTGAACCGACACACCATGGAGGTTCAGGCTCTGTTGAACTGCAATATTAAACAAATAATTCATCTTTGTTGAAATTACACACAGGCTTTCTCGCTTGAATGAACCACTCAGGGATGTATGTCTCTTTTCATCTTTCTAATTATACAGCACCTATATTTTCCATAATATTTCAATTTTCCTTAATGCTGCAGCATTAATGCAACTTTTCATAGTGCTAGTACTGCAACATTCTATGACTGCAACATTCCATAGTATTGCAACAAATATTGCAACAGCCATAGTACTGCACAGTAGCCTACTTTTCTTCAGTGGTTGAAGAAGTAATCAGATTTAGTAAACATACCACAAGAAATACTCCACTGCACTTGAGTAAAAGTATTTGCATCAAAATATACTCATGTGCCAAAAAACAAAAACTTTTTTTAATCTTTAAAAATGTGTCAGACTTTATCAAAAATAGCAGATCTACTGTACAAAAGCTTTGTAGATCGCATTGTGAGTACTTGTGTACATGTCCTTCTACCACTGCCTGTCGAAGAATATGATGCTTCCAAACTGCTGAATTTAATTTAATTATTCAACTTGTTTATTTCCAGAACATTATTGCTGTGGAGGATATTCTGTCTGGTAAGTTTAAAATCTAGGTCACCAAGATCAGAAGGGTTCATCCTGTGATCTGTCTATTACGAGACATCTTTTGGGCAATGTTCACATTTTGGACTTAGTGTGGAGGTAAAGGGTTCACTCAAATGGTTTGGGTTCATCCTCCCCGATGAAAGTGTAAATTACATGGTTCATCCTTTGGGGATCATTAAGGTCCACAGCCAGAAGTTTTAGGTATCTTTTTTGGGACGGACAGACGGACGGACTGACCAATGGACTGAGATTGCCATGCTTAGATGCCGAAAATACAAACTTTTACAGCTAAGAAGAGCATTGCACATCTAACCTACTGTAGGGCTGTGCCACAATCACAGAACTGCAAGCCAACATAATTTTACACCAGTCTATCTGAAAGGTCTGCTCGGAAATATGAGACAAGAGTTGCATGAGACATTATACAAAATTAAGAGAAGTTTGTGTAAACTGCGACGTATGCATACATACACGCGCACACATGCACACAACGCAAGTGGCAAACGCGTGCGAGCCAAGGCGCAACATCTTGAGAGTGCAGAGAGGGGCTGAAATTGCAAAGACAAAAGGGGAGTGGGAGTTAAAGTGTGGATGATGGGGAAGAGGGAGTAGAGTGGAAAAAGAGGCTGACAGCCCAGAATAAATGACTCCGCATCAAAACCCACCTCACATCTCCCATGTCCCCAAACCAGACGACCAAGCAGGCAGCCAACAGAACAAAAGCATTGTGCCTTTCATTAAATGCTTGAACGTGTGTTTGCGGCACCCTGTTCCACTTCAAACCCTCATCTGATTCCCTCCACCAGTGCAGAGAAATAAAATACTTTTGTAAATGGAGAAGGACAGCCAAACGGAACCAAGTTAAATTTGGGGGGGGGGATAACAAGCGATGTGGCCTTGCAAATCCTCCAAAGTCAGGCAGACTTTATAATGAAGTGCTGACTCGAGGAAGCCTGTAAAGTTTGTTGCCAGGCGTCTGTCTATCTGCTGTGCCAAATAGATGGAGTGAACCATCAGCCATCAAAGGAGAGCAAGTGTGATGCAAAATATATATATATATAAATAGTTCTGAGATAAGAAGTTTTGGAGAGAAGTCAAACTCTCACTCTTCCCTTGTCCGTGCTTAGTCAGAACAAGCAGCCCATCAAGAAGAAGAGAGTGGAAATGGGCTGCCGCTGCGGAAAGAAACCACAGGCTAAATAAGACACTGCCCATCAAAAGAGGACAAGTGTGATGCAAAAATAAAGTACTGAGATAAGTACAAACTCTTAAGTGAGTCAAAAAAAGATAACCGAGACAGTCTCGAACTCTTTCCATGTTCATGCTTAGTCAAATCAAACTGCATATATCAAGAGAGAAGAGTGTTGGCACTGCAGAGTGAAACTAAGGCTAAAAAAACCCTAGGCTAAAAAAAACCAAAATTAAGTTCCCCCTGCCTCTCACCACTCCCAAACGTGTTTGACTGTTAAGATACACTCGACAATGCATGCTTTCATTTCGTCAATTTGAGAAAACGACATAAAAACAAATGTCTTTTATGCATTTGAAATACATAAAATACTAGATCTGAAAGTATCTTGATACAAATTACATCTCTTTTTTTCCGTTACGACCAAATACAAATGACAAAATAGTATTTCAAATACATGTATTTCAAATACTGCCCATCTCTGAGCGGAGGCAGGTGGAAGAATAGGATTTTAGGTGCGACAAACAAAAAAAAAAAAAAACGATATAAGACAACGATTTGACCAAGAGGATCGATACCACGCCCTGTCATTGTTGCTGCTAACCTCGCATCTGTTTACCGTTTAGTGCTCAGTCAGAGATTAGGGTCGTCATCAGCCTGTAAATTGAGGGACTGGATCGATATTAATAAGCCAAAGACAGATACATACATCAATACATAGATCATGCAATAGATTATAGATATATGACCCTTTATACTCTCCATGCTCCGTGACTTCGAGTACAGCACATTCAAGATTGAGAAGATGCACAGCGCCCTCTGTTGGCCCAATGTGTTGGCTAGGTCAGTGCTTCTGAAACGTTTTCATGCCAGGGACCCCCAAATTGATATGCATTTGGTCGCGGACCCCCATCTGAAAATATCTCGTGCCGGGGACTCCCAGAAGCAAAGATCTGTGTTAAAATGTTCGCTTTTAAAATAAATATATTCAAAGATTTGCACTAATCTCCAAGATTTATCAAAAACAGCAGATCTACAAGCTCATAGCGCGGCACTCGGTGCCGCGCTATGAGCTTGTAGATCTGCTATTTTTGAATAGCCAATGTATAAGGTTAAAATGATTGTGATGCCATATTCTCACATTTTGCTGGGACCCCCTGGAACCCCCCCACCACGGACCCCTGGGGGTCCCCGGACCCCACTTTGAGAACCAATGGGCTAGGTGTTGAAGAAAAGTGATGACCGTCTCCTGTCTGACACACAGCTTGCAGCACCAGGTGGCAAAACAATAAGGACACTGCGCAGCCTGAAAAATGCCCAGTCACACTTGAAGAAGGTGACAACTTCATTTGTCATCTGGAGTGAACGAGTAACACACCTGTCCTTCTCCCTTCATTAGCGCCCAGGTGACCCGGGCTGTTATTATTCCAATGTGAAACAGCTCATATTCCAATGTGAAACAGCTCATTACTCTGGGCTTCATGTTATAGCATCTGATCACAGCCTCAATTCCAGGCGGGACCGGAGACACGGGGCGTGGCTGTACGACATTGAGTTGGACATTTGAGGATGCTACGCAAAGGTGTATTTAAATGGTGATCGGCATCTCCTAGATTTTGTTAGCCTGACACTCAGCCTGAATTTTCATTTCGTTTCACTCCATTATTCAGTCTGAAAGCCCTCTCATGGCAGCCGATTTCTGAGATGGGGGCGTGGCCAAAGTGGGACTCTTTGGCAATTGGTTCATACTGGATTATCCCGATCCCGATTCGTCGTACATATTTCCAACCGAGAAACACCCGCCTTCGACAGCGTCACCAGACCCTGAATGCGAGGCAAAGGATTCAGGGGGTGGAGCCAGGCTAAGATTGTGTCCGATAAATTACCAATTTATTGTATGTCCGAGCTAAATGATTTATAGTTAGGAACCAAATGGACCCTTATTGATTTGTAATTCCAAGAGGGTACAAATGGAACCAAATGGACCTTTGGTTCCATTTGTACACTCTCAGGGCCCTATTTTGCGCGTCTTAAGTACCAGGTCTTAAATGACTTAATTTAAGACCTGGAGGTGTGGCCAATGCTGTTTGGCTATTTTGAGTGGCCAAACAGCATTGGCCACGCCTCCAGGTCTTAAGTTAAGTCTTAAGACTTGGTACTTAAGACGTGCAAAATAGGGCCCTCAGTGTTGAATTAACACTGAGGATTTTACAGTGTAGATTGGAATCCAAATCAAATGGGGGGTCCGTGGCCTAATGCATATCAAACCGGGGGTCCTTGAAATTAAAACGGTTGAGAATCACTGTTCTAAAGGACTCCAGGTGCACTGCTAATGGAAACACAATCGATAACCATTCACACAACTCGGCCACACAACAGCACGCTGTGACACAGACCCTTCAGGCCTTAGAATGATCAACAAAAAGAGCCTCATGTGCACTGGGGAAAGATGTGCACGCCTTACAAAGCTGGGCCCTCGACAAAGCCATCAGCTTTATTCAAAGGAAAGAGTGGACAGGGTTTCAGAGTTTGTTCTCAGCAAGGTTATTTCAGTGCACATGTATCGGGCAATTACACAGCTGCAGCCAAACGGCACACATTTGCGGAGATAGAGAGACCAACGACCGCGTTATCGTGCCGCACGAATTGCCGGCACGTCCAGATCTTTAGGCAAGATTAGATCTTAGTTGCGGTTTTTAAACAAACATCAATTTCACAGACGAGGAAGAGATAGCCTACGTTCATCCAAAACACTGAGTTAAAGTCCTTGGGTGCCAGTCTAAGGACAAAGTATATTTGTTTAGTTTTTTGCTGTGTTTTTTTTTTGTGTGAAACAGACCCGTCTGGCTTCGATTAGATCACAGCTTTTCTCTGTTTCCAAATCCACTCTTGTTTGCCATGAGGCTGTATCGTCAGGTGCGTCGCAACACAACACATTTAGAGATTAAATCTGCTGAGAATTGAGGATAGCAGCCTATCCGGAGCATAAAACACGATCTCATTTTGGGGGAATATCGTTTGAGTTGTCGATTGGAAATGCACACCGAATCCGTTATGTTCATCAAACCCAATCAAACGGAGGAAGTGTGTGTGTGTGTGTGTGTGTGTGTGTGTGTGTGTGTGTGTGTGTGTGTGTGTGTGTGTGTGTGTGTGTGTGTGTGTGTGTGTGTGTGTGTGTGTGCGCGTGTGTTTTTTTCATTTGTGGACTCTCTTAATAGTCCACATATTATGTGACGAGCATAAATCTTGATTAGCTGCTGCCACACGGTGCATTTCCTATACACATGTCAGGAGAGCCTTGGCAAAATGCTTTTAGCTAATTGGGTGATTTGAAAAGATGAAAAGGAAGGGATTTCTTTCATTTTTTGCTGACATGAGGGATTTGCCACCGAGAGAGCGGAAGGTTTATTTGTCTTCAAAATAGAGCCTTAAGCTGCTGGATGCTTACTGCGTGCGTCGACAAAATAGATTTTTCTGTCAGGAAGCATCCTCCCCCAGATGGGTCTACGCCGCTTACCTTCATCTCTGTTTACAGAATCAACCATTGTAGATGGGGATTACATGGGTTGTATTAGATTTTCTTTTCATCTCTATCAGTTTGCGGTTCCGAAAAGTTCAAGCATCCGCCGCGTGGACCTGAATCGCACGGCTTCTTTTCCATCGGAAACACAACAGGATATGAACAACAACATGAACTAACAGAGAGACTAGATATACGAGAAAGACAGCACAGCGAGCAGCCCGATTAGGTTTCTTTGGGGACACAAAGTAAAGTCCAGAACAAGTTTAGGGTGTGTGATTATACTTGACGATTTAACCCATTGAGACCTGAAGCCGATTCTACATGTCTCCTAAATCCCAACAGTTTTCTGAAAAACGTATGTTTCTATATCAGTGGTGCTCAAACTTTTTCATGTCAAGGACCCCCAAAATTATATGTATTTGGCCGCGGACCCCCATCAAAATAATTTGTTCCACGGACCCCCCAGAAGCAAAGAATAGAGTTAAAAATGTTCGCTTCAAAAGTATTTATATATTCAAATATTTGCACACATTTTCAAGTTTTTTCAAAAATAGCAGATCTACAAGCTCATAGCGCGGCACTCGGTGCCGCGCTATGACCTTGTATATCTGCTATTTTTGAATAGCCAAAAGTGTAAAATAATGCTTTTTAGCTAAAATCTAAAAATGACACAGTTCCAGGTCTTAATGGGTTAAATGTGTTTTTGGCATTGAACATTGTAAGAAATGCATTTCTGTTTGCCATTTACTGTAGGCTATAGACAAGAATTGCACAGGGCAGATATGACATGCGTATAACTTAAATATACGTACAAGGGATGACCACCCAATGTACCAATAATTTTGGAGAAAAAAAAAATCTGAAGATGTAAAATTTTAAGATATACGTTTGTAGAGATGAATGGAAATGATTCTGATATAAATAATTACGATGATCTCGAATACTGTAATTGTGATCAGGCCATTATAGTAATAATAATTGTGAGAGGCCAGTGATTCTTTGAGAGCGTAAAAATGAAACCTTACAGGTCCATTTTTACACTCGCAAGTTCACTCTGGGTGTTGCAGTCTGTATCTCTTTTCTCGTCGCCCAGGGGGCAGGATTAAAGGTTTCCCCCACAGGCCTAATTAAACCCATGTTTCTAAGCCTCTCTGGCACAACAGTTCACCTCAGAATGCCCAGTGTGTATTCTCTCCACTACCCAGTAACACCCTTAGTGTTAATTTAACTCAATTTGTTGCCATGTGTGTACATTGTAGAGGATCAAAAATAAAGGTTCAGGCGTCCAGCAGAACAATTATGGGAGGCCATTATAAATATGTATTTGTCTTATGAACTACTCAGTTTACACACATGCACGCAATTATAAAGGACCATGAAATAAGCTCTTGAGCTTTATTGCGTTTTATATGTTTGACAGATATGTACAAATAATGTGAATTTGTCAATCAATCGAAGCCTCCGAGGCTTGCTCTAATTTCACAAAATGTCTACCGAGAGTGGACCTCCAAGGTTTCTGGACACTTTCTCTTCACTGCATCAAGGTTACTGTGAGTGAATTACCATCAATCTCTAGTGAAGTTAAATTAGTCGATAAAGGGGCTCCATTATCCACTTATTTGTTTTCTCTCAGCTCAGTTAGTTCTTTAAACTTTTGTTCAAACTAATGGGCGGAGACCGACTCCGCCGTGGCAGAGAACGACTCTGCCGTGGCAGAGAACGACTCCGCCGTGGCAGAGAACGACTCTGCCGCGGCGACCGCCACATCGGTTTGGGATATCGCCCCTCCTGATCCTCTGCCTGTTAAAACAAGAACAGCATTGTAATTTTCCAAAAGCTTCCCCATGGGGGGGTAGAGCAGAAACACAGCAGTAGTCCATTGTTTGCCAGTGGAAAATAAAGGAATAAGTGAAAAACAGGAGTTAACAGATGCGAGGGCATTCCCTTGTCGATGCTCTCAGGGGTTCAAACTTACCAGGGATTCAAACTTTCCAGCTTAACCCCCCCCCCACACACACTGTAGGCTGACTAAGCAGAGTTATGAACCGAGTGTAGTTCCCATAGTTGCCCTCAGTTTAACTAACTGCACTAACCCTAGCTCAGCACAACGTTCCCCAGCTGAATCAAACCCATCCACTAAACAAAACCTTTGGCCCAAGAATGGGCATCCTTCCCATTCCTGACGGAACCCCCCCGTCAGTAACTTTGTTACTATTGCTTTTTATTTAACTTACATCTTTACACATCTTTCAATTGAACATTTCAATTTTTTTGCGACAGCCTGTCTTTCCAGACCACCTCGAGCGGGTGAGTGAGTGTGTAGTGGATGATGCAAAACACTAGCTATGGGAGGATTTGAACCAGTGACCTTCAGCTCACTGTTCACTCTCTAATAATCACTAAACCATCAGAACTCTGGATTTAACTAACCAACTAAATAAATGGGGGTGCCGATGGCCTAGTGGTTAAGTCGCGTACCACATAATAGGCGCTAATGCAGCCTGACTGCGAGTCGCAGGTTCGATTCCAGAGCCTAACGACCTTTGCTGTGCGTCACTCCCCGTCTCTCTCTCCTGTTTCCTGTCCATCTCAACTGTACTGTTCAAACAAAGATATCTAAAAATAAATAAACGCAAAAAATAATTAGAGGCATGCATAGTTGAGGCTATGTTTCAGCCCAAGAGACAAAAAAACTAGAGGGTGTCAAAAGAAAGTTACCACCTGAGCCATACTTAAAAAAAATGACGAAAATAGACAATCTACATACAAGCTCAGTGCAGACTGGCTTTTTTCACTATTTTCGAAAGAAAGAAAAGAAAGGCAAATAAATGTCTTCCCTGGAAGAACGGACAGACAGGCAGCAGTCACCATAATTTCGATAGCATAGCTCAGCTAATAAATGTGAGGTTTAGGATAGTGGTTAAAGCCCCTGTCCTCGGTGCACCTGCTAAGCTGGACAGAGCCGTCTCTCCTCTTCTTCCCTGTTCCATCTCCTTTCTTTGACTCAAGTGGAAAAAAAGAAAAGTAAAAAACAACATTGTGCACTTGGAAGAGCAAAATTAACTGTCATAACATCTTAAAAGTACAAGAAGTTCTCATTATATTTAGCCTCAATTTCTCAAGCTTTAATCCCTTCCATGTAATTTTTAGATATCTTTGGGCTATTCAAAAATAGCAGATATACAAGCTCGTAGCGCGGCACCGAGTGCCGCGCTACGAGCTTGTAGATCTACTATTTTTGAAAAATCGTGGATTTTTTTTTTTTTCAAAAAACTGTTAGGATTTAGATTTTTTTTTTTGAATTGGCCTCAATTCATGACAGAGGGTGATTGGCTGACAAACATCAAAGCATCATCTCGCAAAGGGGCAAGTCATTCATTGTCTTTTCTTTCCCAACATGTCTTCTGCTTCTGTGATTTTTAGAGTCCTCTCCGCTTGAGAAGTCATATGGATAAGCTAAAAGGTATCATTTTTTTTGTGCCACTTTTGAGCTGACGGATTTATCTCGTCAAGGATTTCCCCATCAACTCTGAATATAATCCAGCGCTGAACTTTTCAGTTATATTATGAATTTCATAAGCCTATGGTCTAGAATGATAAGCTGTCAGGTTGCTTTTGAATTAAAAGACAAAGGGAAATGCCTGTCATCTAATGTGCCATCAGTTTACAGCGCCGCTTGAGGCATTAATGAAGTGGAAGGTTATGAAGGACATACTGTAAACCTCTATATTTTCCTCATAGGGACAGGTGTGTGGTTAGTGGAAGGCAGTGGGCGGTCCTGGAGAAAAGTTTGAAGGATGTTATTTCAGAAGATTCCGATAAGAACTTTCAGCTTGAATCAATTATTGTGGGAGCGGGGATTTTCTGAACTGAAAATGGTTTTCTCTTATTGTATCATGCCCCATCCTGACAGCCATTTATAGTACTTGTATCTGTCTTGCCCCTCATATCCAAAAGTGTATTGACATTTAGATACAGTATATGGGTATTTATGCAGAAAAAAAATCACACCCTGTGTGAAGGTAGCGGCGCCTTTGATTAGTAGGATCCGCTCTATACCTAAAGGTATAGAGCGGCTAGCGGCGCTAAAAATTAGTAGTATAATCATGTGGATGGGAATGTGGCCAACCTGTAACATCTGTGATGTAATTTGGCGTAATTTATGACGTCATTTATGGCGGATTAACCCTTCGTGGTGCCCGGTGCTACGAGCGGTTTCGGGCCAAGTGTTTAAGAAGTGTGCTGAACTCGGCTAAAAAAAGATGAAGTGATATGAACGATATTCTCAGGAGCAACTCGCCTGACACCCACACCACCAGTGAAGTGTGCACTGCTGAAATGATAAACCAGACTTTCTACAATTCTGCAAATGTCTTCTAAATCCCAACAGTATTCTGAAAAACGTATGTTTCTATATCAGTGGTTCGCAAACTTCAAGGACCCTCAAAATGATGTATTTTGTCCGCCGACCCCCATCTCAAACTATTTTCTTCCAGGGACCCCCAGAAGCAAAGATTTGGGTTAGAAATGTTCGCTTTAAAACAATATATATTCAAAGATTTGCACACATTTTTCACGATTTAAAAAAAAATAGCAGATCTACAAGCTCGTAGAGGCGCCGCGCTACAAGCTTGTATATCTGCTATTTTTGAATAGCCACAGTGTAAAATAATGCTTTTTAGCTCAAATCAAAAAATGCCACAGATGCGTTCCAGGTCTTAATGGGTTAATGGAAAAGTAAATACATTGATATGAGCAGATATAGTGATTATGGCATGCTATTTGGCAGTACAGCCTGGTTCATTATTATGAAATATTATATCAATACGCAAAATCTTGTTAAGTCTCATAAACCATATAGTCCAGTGTGGCGCAACTAATTCAGACTCGTTATAAAAGTTATTTTGTAGTTATTGTCGCCCAGTTTGTCTATCTGTTGAATCTGAGTGTTGTAGTTTCAGAAATTGCAATGTCACCATCAGACGGTCTGTGGCGCCCACCAAATAAGGGAGGGATGCCCACCTACGTCACAGCCAATCATAGGTGGCTTATTGCACATGCTCAGTAGCATTGCTCGAGATAGGGAGGAGGGAGGGGGGATCTATCCAGGTTAGGGCTGAAGGTGTGATTTTCTGGCAGCAACCCCAGCAGGGGGTCACGCATACTTAATTTGGTACCATACAGGAGTTTACCGACTTTTGTAAAATTTGTACTTAAGTACAGTACTTGAGTACATGTACTTACCGGTAGTTACTTTACACCACTGCCTGATGTATGTTTCATTGTACGATGGTGCAGTGAACCATCTACCCATCTACAAAGCTCACAATGCTTCATGAATACTTTAGAAAAAAAATAGTTTATGTTTGGCTACAATGGCAGGATGATTGCAAAAGAGCCATAAACAGTTGCATATAGCTATAGCTCTCTACGTTATGAGCCAGCTGTGACAAGAGCAACATGCCGCAGTGAAAAGTGTAGAGAGATATGTCTGGTGCTGTATGAAAACAGTCGTTTTTCCCTGTGAACTGCTACAGTGTGTCATTTAATGGCTGTCAAGCACCAGCAGCCCTCAGCCTCTAACAAAGACACATGTCTCAGTAACCCCCAGCTGCAGTGAATCATCAACACCGGTCGCAAAAACCATGACAATTTTTATTTTCCACCAAGAACAGCAACAGCGCCGTAATAGGCCCCGCAGTGTCTGCTCTATACGTGGATAACTTATATAATTCCCTTCTGATCAAGAGAGATGGGTCCCCAAGTTTGCCCACGTGTGTGTGTGTGTGTGTGTGTGTGTGTGTGTGTGTGTGTGTGTGTGTGTGTGTGTGTGTGTGTGTGTGTGTGTGTGTGTGTGTGTGTGTGTGAAAATGCAACAAACAGACAGAAAGAAAGCTATTTTAGTGTGTGTGAGTGTTTCCCACCAGTAAATACTGCTGACTTGCGATGGATTAACCATTAGTTTTGTTTGTCAGTCTTCAAGTAAAACAAATAATGTGCGTCCAACCCGGAGTGCCCAAGCAATTACCATTGTTCATGGCTATGTCTGCATGTTCAGGCCGAGATGCTCAAGTAGGCTAACCATAATGCTAAGATGTGAGCGAGACACCTATGTTCCTTCAAAACTAACACCAACCCTAACCTCAAGCCTAACCTCAAACTGAGGGAACATCAGTGGTGGAAAAAGTACTCACATGTCTTACTTAAGTAAAAGTATCAATACTGCAATGTAGAAATATTCTGTTACAAGTAAAAGTCCGGCATTCAAAATTCACTTGAGTAAAAGTACAAAAGTATTGGTATCAAAATATGCTTAAAGTACCAAATGTATAAGTACTAAAATGTTTGAAAATAGCAGATCTACAAGCTCACAACATCTCACAATCGTTGTGAGATGTAGTGGAGTAAAAGTCAAAGTCAAAGTCAAAGTCAAATCTGAGATGTAGTGGAGTATAAGTAAAAGTCAATGTAAAATCTGAGATGTAGTGGAGTATAAGTAAAAGTAAAATCTGAGATGTAGTGGAGTATAACTAAAAGTAAAAGTAAAATCTGAGATGTAGTGTGGAGTAGAAGTTAAAGTATAGACAATTGGAAATACTAATTGTAAATAAATCCTGGCGACGCCTGCTCCCATAAACCGCTCACCTCCGGCAGTGAGGGCAGTAGAACTATTGTATAACGAATGGAGTAAGTTGTAAAGACTGTGCAGCCCACGCTCACCATCCAGTGTACTGATGAGTGCTGAATGCCTCTCATGCTTTTCTCATATTGGGACTTGAACATCTTGATTTGTTTTCAGTCTGCACTGGAAATGAAAATGTCTTTTTTGTTTTTAATCCGGTGTAGAAAATGAGGAAACAGATAATCCTACCCTCATGGCTGTTAAGTGATATGCTTTGGAGAAGTTTGTTTATGCTGAGGAAAGTGTGTGTGTGTGTGTGTGTGTGTGTGTGTGTGTGTGTGTGTGTGTGTGTGTGTGTGTGTGTGTGTGTGTGTGTGTGTGTGTGTGTGTGTGTGTGTGTGTGTGTGTATGTGCAGGGGCGTCACGGCCATTCACTGTGCGTAAACAAAACACGAAAAATACAGAAAATACAGAATTTGTATACAGAATTTGTTTACGTTGGTGTAAGTTACAAATGTTTTTCACGCTTTTTCAAAAATAGCTGATCTACAAGCTCATAGTGCGGCACTCGGTGCCGCGCTATGAGCTTGTATATCTGCTATTTTTGAATAGCCAAAGTGTAAAGTAAGGGGTATAGTCCACCGAAAGTCCATCCCCCCCACCTTCTGAGAGCCTGTGACGTCCCTGTGTGTGTGTGTGTGTGTGTGTGTGTGTGTGTGTGTGTGTGTGTGTGTGTGTGTGTGTGTGTGTGTGTGTGTGTGTGTGTGTGTGTGTGTGCGTAAATATCAGTATCCGACCTAAGTTTCCAATGCAATAATCATTCACTTTTCCAGCCTCTTTCACATAAGCCAAATTTGCTCACCCAGGTTAACGTTCATCTTAAGTCTGAACAGGTACAGTAAAGTCCCCCTTATGACTGCTCCACCAAACTTATGGTCTGTGTGGGGAGCAGTGGGAAGGCACAGCACGATGAATCGAGTCAGTTGTGAAAATGATTCTCACGCTGAACCTCGGGGAAGAAAAAGCCGTAGAAAACTCAATACCAGGGTGACGCTCAACAGCCTAACAAGATGGGAGATTGCCGGGGGTAGAGTGGTTATCATTAGCTCAATGTCAACACTTGACACAGGGAGAGAGTAAATATGCAATTAACCTCTACATAATTATAATTTAACTGATGGCTGTGACGTTGGATAATGGACTCAGTTCCCCGCTCACTTTGCGAGTTGGAAACAGAAACCACCATTTCTGCTAAAGACACAGCAGGAGAAGCCCCACTACGCTGTAAACACAATGTCACATTAAGTGGCAGTTTTGTCACGTCAGCCAAAACCGACAGCCTAGTTTAAGTCATGTCAGCATTCCTTAAGACAGCCCACAAAATATCTGCCAAAGCTCTTTCTTTGTGGAATTGGCATAATCTCTTTTAAGTAATGGCTAGCGATGCGAGAGTTTACTTTACACTTTGCAATGTCTTGTGTTGATTGCATTGGTATGACAAACTTTGAAATCTTTATGTGCATATCCTGACACTTAAAGCAGCACTACGTGACTTTTTAACAGCTATATAGCAGATTATGTCCCACAAAATGATAAAGTTAGATGTTTAAGCAATATCAATCATCCGTCCATAAATGTATTGACTCAGGGGGGTTCCTGCTATAGGAGCTTGTATTTCTATGTATAGGGGAGACAATGATGAGATCTGTCCAAAAATGCTGAGCCTTGGGTGTTGAGGGGCTGTCTTAGTTGAGATGTCTTTCAACATTGCGTGGAAGCCTGGGACATTACCAAAGGAGTGCAGGCTGGGGTAGTGATGCCACTCTTTAAGAAAGGGGACCAGAGAGTGTGCCAATTATTCACCTGTTTCCTAGGCTGTGTGTTTTCCACTTCCTGTCGATTTCATTGGATATCATTGGTCATCTGACCAGTTTCATTGGATTTCATTGGATCAAAATCGACAGGAAGTGGAAAACACACAGCCAAGGAAACAGGTGAATAGAGGCATCACATTGCTCAGTCTTCCTGGGAAAGTTTACCCTTTAAAGGAGGGTTCGGCCGATAGTCAAACCTCAGATTAAAGAGGAGCAATGTGGAGTGGAATGGAACAACTGACCAGCTCTTCACTCTTGCAGGCATCCTGGAGAAGGCCTGGGAGTATGCATATCCGGTCTACATGTGTTGTGTGGATTTGGAGAAGCCATATGATCGAGTTCCTCGGGAGACACTGTGGATGATGTGGTCCTGATGGCACCATTGGTCCGAGACCTTCAACTCTCACTGGATCGGTCCACGGTCGAGTGTGCGGCGGCTGGGATGAGGATCAGCATCTTCAAATCTGAGGCCATGGTTCTCAGCAGGAAACCGATGGATTGTGCACTCCGGGTAGGGAACGAGACTTTGCCCCAGGTAAAGGAGTTTATGTATCTCGGGTCACGAGTCAGGGGAGGACGGCAAGAGATCAGCGGGAGAATCGGAGCAGCAGGAGAATCGGAGCAGCAGTCGCTGTACCGCACTGTTGTGGCGAAAAGAGAGCTGAGCCAGAAGGCAAAGCTCTCGATATACCGAGCAATCGTCGTTCCTACTCTCACCTATGGTCAGGAAGTGTGGGTCATGACGAAAGAATAAGATCGCGGAAGTGGCCGCAATTAGTTTTCTCAGACGGGTGGCCGGCCTCTCCCTTAGAGATATTTTGAGAAGTTCAGTCATCCGTGAGAGACTCGGAGTACAACCACTGCTCCTTGACTTGGAAAGGAGCCAGCTTAGGTGGTTCGGGCATCTAGTAAGGATGCCTCCCGAGCCTCTCCCTAGGGAGGTCTTCGCGACCCCATTCCGGATAAGCGGTTGAAGATGGATGGATGGATGAGTTTCATCCTGGCACCAGGGCAGAACTGCCAGTCAAAGCGAAGACTGACCAATCACAGCACGTCCTTGCCGGACATGCTTGCAGAGACTCTTGGGTAATGAAGTAAAAAATGTTGGCTGCCATGTTATTTGTGTCCAAAGTGGCCACTGATACCCCAAACTACATAGTGCTGCTGTAATAGGAAATCCTTGCTTTCTGGACTCATACAAAACACAGGGTATTTTTGAAAGTCACAGTTTGTGTCTGAAACATCGCTGCGTGCAATCAATTTTTAAATGCATTGTCTTTCTTCACCGAGCATCAGCTTTCACTGATGTTTTGATGTTTTGATCTTTTGTTGTGGTTTTTTAATTGGATGTAAGAAGCATCTTTCCCGCTATCCTCATAGCCTCAGTTAGGTTACCGTATACCCAAGGGGGCTTATATCTTTGTTCTGCTGTCAAAACACACAGATCAACTGGAAACATCAAGAAATGAAGGGACAAATATAGACAAATAAAGCGACAGAGAAGAATGTGGGCTGAACGTTGGGGACGTGAATGAAAGGTGTTTTGATGCAGATAATTTAGGTATGCAGCTTGTTCGTTCCACTGATTAACTCCCTGCAAGTTGACACTGTTGATGTAAAATTCATACCAGCCTTTCAACATACTTCCAAGAGTTCCTCTATTTTGCTAAATTAGCCTGCAGTGCCAATCTGTCCATGTCTTTTTGAACTCCACGAGGAAGAAAAGCTTTGCAGGCTGCTCTAGAAGAACAATGGGGTGAAATGTTTAGGTGTGTTCACGCCAAGACGAGAAGCAGAGGAGCACTTAATATGACGCTCCCTGTTAGCCCGAGGGTAACTGTGCATAGATCACAAAAAAGGACACTTCCTCTTAGCCCGTGGATAAGTAACTGTACATAGATCGCAACAAAGTGAGTGTGACAGCAGTGCCGTCTCATGTGGCGGAGACAAAGATTTCCATTGTCTTCCGGTCTCATGTAGCGAAGCCCCCTATACGAGCTCCTCAATCAGTCGATAATGAATGGAGCAATTAGCAGTGATTATAAAGTGTTTTGTGGGGCTTCATTTTGCCAATTTATCATGAGAGCATGTTCGATTTGTCCAACCCCCTTTGAGATGAATGCTGATGATGACGGACAGACACACATACAGAACACACACACACAAGCAGATGTACACATGTGCACACGCATGCTCTCTCTCACATAAGACACCCACACACACCCACACCCACCCACACACCCACACACACACACACCCACCCACCCAAGGCACGCACGCACGCACGCAATCGTGTCTGCCTCCAGGAGGGCTTGGCACAGGTGAAGACAGAGACCAAGGGTGTTGCGTCCTTGTCCGTCAATTATAGGGCCTGGCTTGAGGACACTTCATGCCTGCCTGCCTCCTATCCTTTTGAGATAACATAAGTGCAGTGTACAAAATTAGCTCTCTAAAGCAATCACAACAAAGACAAATGACAAATATGTCATGAAGATAATAACCCTGTTGCAGATGTTCTGTCACTTGCCAGCTGAGCTTTGTTTTTGGTACGGAAATATGTTGTCACACTCTCATCCCAAATAGGCTATCGATTTGGTCATATAGCTTACTCATGCGTTGTATTCGTGGTTCATCACATATGCTCTGTGAGGGCTTCATCACATTCTTTGCCAGTGTGGACCGGAACGGCGTCTTTCCACCATGAACAAGGGAACCGTTTTTTTCTGTGTTTGTTTTGCATTTCAATACTGCCGACTGGGCACCTCTTGCACACCTGCCCATCCTGGAACCACTCTCATGAGCCTTCGCTAGGTTTCTGTTTTTATTTTCCTGTCAAGGGTCCTTTAGCAAGTTTTTCTTTCCCTATTGAGAGTGTAAGGATCAAAGAAATGTTGATTCTCTCACACTGCATGTTTTGATTCATGTCTTATTTGATTTGATTATTACTTCAGTTTCACAAAGCATGTTACATTATAACTGACTTACACGTTACAGCGGTTATAACAGGAAATATGTGTAACTTAACAGCATGTGTGTTATTGGGGGGGGAGAGAGAGAGAGAGGGAGAGAGAGAGAGAGAGAGAGAGATTTGTGGTGATATTATAATGAACTGCCGTGTCATTGTCAACCGGTCAGGATGTCCGGAGAGATTTATATTTTCCGGCCTTTGTCATTAAAGAATCAGTCAAAAACGGCAATTACCGGACTAACGCAACCTCTGAGATATATATATATATATATATGAATGAGAGAGAGAGAGTATATATATAATACTTTATATAATTAGGCCTCTTCAGCTGAGTGTTGGCTGCAGTAGATTCAGTGTATGTCAAGGTCTTTTCTCCAAAGGACCCATGTGACCCAGAAACAAAGGCCGTCTGTCCCCCTGGGTACACGAATGTTTGCTTTGGAATGTCTGTTGTGTTTGATCAAGAAGGGGAGAGGCAGGCAGGCAGCAGGGGAGGGGAAAAAAAGACTCATGGGATGAGGATGGATGAGTCCACAGAAAGACTGATGACCGGCTTACTTACGCCACGTCTGGGCCTCCTAATGTACACAGTCACATGTCGTCCTTCAATATCAGTTTAGTTACTCTTCATTCTCTTTTAACCCAGTAAGACCGGGCAACGCATCTGTGTCGTTTTAAGATTTCCTTTGGGCTATTCAAAAATAGCAGATCTACAAGCTCGTAGATCTTCAATTTTTGAGAAATAGTGAAAATGTGCGCAAATCTTTATATATATTTCTAAAGCATACATTTTTAACTCAAATCTTTGCTTCTGGGGGAATTCTACAAATGTCTTCTAAATCCTAACAGTTTTTTGTATGTACTGTATGTTTCTATAATCAGTGGTTCTCAAACTTTTTCATGTCAAGGACCACCCAAAATGTATTTGGCCGCGGACCCCCCATCTCAAAATATTTTGTTCTAGGGACCCCCCTCAGAAGTTGTAACAGAGTTAAAAATGTTCTCTTTAAAAAACTATGTATTCAAAGATTTGCACACATTTTCACGATTTTTCAAAAAATAGCAGATCTACAAGCTCATATAGCGCGGCACTCGATGCCGCTCATATAGCGCGGCACTCGATGCCATACATAGCAGCTTGTATATCTGCTATGTTTTGAATAGCCCAAATAAATCTTAAAATGACACACAGATGCGTTCCCGGTCTTAAAGGGTTAATAATCGGTCCCGAGGGCCATAAGAGTGTGGGGGCCGGAGGGTGTCTCTCAGAGGGAGTGGGCTGTAACTGGAAGAATCGAGATTAAAGACTGCATGCGCGCGTGGGAGCAGCAGTGGTGATGGCACGGGCGTGGCAATTTATCAAGCACTGTTGTCATGGCGGCGGCACATCAAACTAATCACTCTCGTAGCTGTCCCTCAACAGAGGCCTTGGCAACGTCCTGCATGACGCATCAATCTACATTTAATTCCACTCTCCCAGATGTTGGGAATTTGACGCCTCCTATAGATTCAAATTCCACGGCATTCATTGCCACTTGGGGGCACAGTGGCTCAGGAGGTACATTGGCTGTCTTGAAATCGGGAGGTTCCCTGTTCGACCCCTGGCTTTCTAATGGCTGCCTGTCAAAGTGTCCTTGAGCAAGATGCTTACCCAGAACGGCCGATAAGACCGATATTACCATATATGGACAAATACTGATGACATCAGGGAATAAAAGGGACAAGGACAGATAGATACAGACACACAGGTAAAAGGAATAATGGCTACAACGGGTACAATGGGCATTGCATAACGGGGTTGGGTACGCATTCCCAACTTTCATCGTTCCCGACTTGCATTGTTCTTGAGTATAGGCTGGTGCTCAATGGACACCGGCCTAGTATTGTAAAACCTAAAAGCCAATATTTGTAGTCCGTAGTACCAGTGGTGTAGCCAGAACGCTAGCGTAGGCTGGGCCTAGGTGGAAGCGGGTGGGCACGCATGCACGCTCGCGCGAAAATTCCCTTTTTTTCCCTTCGGTTTTTGCTACTTTTTTTGCGGGTTTGAGACGGATTACGGATACCTATATATATACACTGTTATCAAAATGGCTGAATATGATATTAAAACATTAAAAATATATATTATTATAATTTTTTTTTTTTTTTTTTTGGGGGGGTGGGCCCAGGCCTACCTATGCCCACCCGTGGCTACGCCCCTGCGTAGAACGACGGTGATGCGTGTCTAAAAGAACGAATCTAAAAGTTTGCGCGGGATTTGAATGGGAGCCAGTTGAGAAGATGGGAAGGTGACAGCCAACTAAATCCTCAACTTCCATCCGGTAGATATACAGGTGTGCCGTGGAATTTTATAATACGTAACACATTATCACATACACAGTAGTTGTGTCACAGTATAAAAGAGTGAGAATCGCAGAGTTGGCAGTTATCATGCTGACAAAGCCGAATTTATCAACACTGCATAAACCTACCCGTCCCTCCAAGGCTTTGATAGTCATAATTAATAGCAGTACTTTCATACCCAGCCTTAGTAGGGAAGACTATTTAAATACGTAGTAAAGTCCTCAGTGTTCATTTAACTCAGACCAGTGGTCAATTTGGTTAAATTAACACCAAGTACTGTAACTGCTGTGCAATCCTTTGAAATGAAATAATAATTAAACATCACTTTGTGTGATACATTATTTTAAGCGTCTAGGGTATGTGTGCACAAGCGCTCTGTATTGTGATATGCAAATATGTGCATTTGTTTTGTTCTTTGATGGTGTAAAAAACAAAAAGGTGCCACTACTTAAATGAACAGAGAACTACTTGCACACAAGTTCCATTGACTTGTTTTCTCTTAAGAGGCTCCTAAAGCATACTTTGATCATGATTAGGTTTCTAATAATGTTAATTTGTGTTTGTTTAAATGTGTTAAAACAGTTATCTTTAAATACCTTTGTTGTCCAATGCATCAGGTTTGAGGAATGCACTTTAAAATTTTGATATATATTAGTAGTGGTAGTAGTACAGCACAGCAGCCATATTGGAAGGAAATTGGGCCTTCACAGGTGTTACCAATGATACTAATGAAGGCTCTGTTCCATTTAGTGTAGCACAGTGGTTCTCAAACATTTTCATTTCAAGGACTCCCATAATTCTGAGAGTATACAAATGGAACCAAATGGACCCTTACGGGTCCATTTGGTTCCATTTGTACACTCTCAGAGTTACACACCCGTGTAGGGCCATTTGGAACCCCCTCCCTGGACCACACCTTTGACACCAGAAAGGAACAGAGCCTTAATTAGTATTATTGGTAACACCTGTTAAGGAAGTAAGAAGAAATTTCTTTCTAATATGGCTGCTGTGCATAGAGCCTATTCCCTGATTTGGGACATCCTTCAGTTCCATTACACTAACTCCCAGTTCTCGTCACTGACGTATATGGTTCAGTGCCGTGGGGGTTACAGAACATTTCTAATGACTGGGCCAGGAAATATATGGATGGACGTGTCGTGTTTTTCTTTAAGCTTAGATATTGTAATGATCACTGTCTGGATGATAATGTAAAAATTACACTTTTTTTCAATCATGTCTATTTGGCTGCTCTCTAAAATTCTATGGGCAGAATTCCCAAATTGATTGTTCTAAAAATCATGTCACTTTTTCCTTATCACCACTTAAAAAAATAAATCTGAACTGAAAGACATTTAATTGAATTAACTGAGTAAACTGTGTCGTGGTATTAACCGAGGGAGGCTAAAGGAATATAGCCTGGCATTGGCCAGACTGATAACGTGGATTCACTCTCACGTTCCTCCCCGATACCGTGGAGGAGGAACTTGTGAGTGAATCCACGTTATCAGTCGGGCCAATGCCAGGCTAAAAGGAATATACACAGAGCAAAGGAGAGTATTTTTTTGCAGAAATACTCTGAAGAGAGAATGAGGGAGGCAGAATAATAGATAAGGAAAAGGTCAGAAGGAAAAAAGACAGTGAGAGACAAAAGGTCCTTACACACCGGGGCGATTTTTTCGTGCGAATAATGAGTTTTTTTTAAAAACCTTATAAAGTCAATGGCTCCGTACATGGAGCGAAAAAGCGAAGCGAAAAAGCGTCTTTTAATTATTCGGAACGAGTCCGAATTTTGCGTATATTCGCCGGTATGTAAGGACCTTTAGAGATGGACACTTCCTGCATGAGCATCCTCCTCATCCGGGTATAAATTAAATGTAACCACTTGAACCCCAGCATCCCTATTCTGAGGGGAACATTCGGCAAAAATAGCAGATCTACAAGCTCAGACTTGATGTGAGCTTGTATATTGGCTATTTTACTACGAAAAAAAGGACTGAAAAATCACAGAAAAATGGGTTTAAAAGTGATTCAACTTGTCAGCCAAATGAGATATCGGCATATAAGTGATATTACACTAATTGTACATCTGTTCTTGAGGTAATTGTTTATCCCCCAAAATCACAAAGGCTAATTTGACCTTTAGGATACACAAATAAGTCAGTGTGTCCAAAAACGTAGTTACTGCATTTTGGCTTGGCAGGGCAGTATAGTAGTGTAACTCAGGTCCGTAATAGAGGATTTAAAGGAGAATTACAGTCATTTTAGATGTTTGCTTTGATGTGTCGCTAATCACTCACCAACATATAAAGGGCCGTTGAATTTTTCCAGAGAAGCCCCTGTTGTCCATTGTGGAGACCCCTTCCACTGGCATAATGGAGTAATGCGGATAAACAAAAATCGCTGGTTGCTTGTTTCTCTCACCGAATCTGGCAACACCGAGGACTAGCTTCACGTCGTTCTGCATGAACGGCAGCTCATAAGGGACATTCAGTGCATGTTTGAGTGTCAGTACACTGCATAATGAGGATTAGTGGAAAAAACAACGACTTTGGAGCTGCTAAAATAGGCGATTTTTGTTTATCCGCATTACTCCATTATGCCAGTGGAAGGGGTCTCCACAATGGACAACAGGGGCTTCTCTGGAAAAATTCAACGGCCCTTTGTATGTTAGTGAGTAATTAGCGACACGTCAAAGCAAACATCTAAAATGACTGGAATTGTCCTTTAAGTGGTTAAACGCACCATCTTGCAGCAGGACGTGGGTCACCCTACTAAGCCGATGGGACTGGTTTGGTTTTTACTAATAACATTTTTGTAATAACGGCGTCATTGTTCCACTGACTGTACATCTGTAAATAACAATTATTTCAAGAGCTGTATAGGCTTTGGACTGAGCCCTGACTCTTTCTCACTTTGAAATAGGTCCCATTAATTTGTCTGCTGCTGTCCCTTAGGTAACCCCTGTCTGTGTTTTGTTGTTTGTTGTTTTTACATAAGAATCTCACTGCCTGTATGGGGTAGAAAAACAGAAGACAGAAACACATTATTGAGCCACTGAAAGGCTGTTTACGCAGCTGATGTGTTTTTTATTGGATTTGGACCTTTTCATACTTCATGTTATTGATTTTATACCCTTTATCAAAAGGGATTTAATAATAGTGAAAGTAAAGCATGAGGATGAAGTCAGACAGAGGCAAAGTTTTCTTTCTTTCTTATAAAGTTTTACACGGCTGCATATAGGGTTTAATAGACACATAGACACAATTTAGGAATTTAGAAGCGACTTACAAGTGTGAGATTGGAATAAGGAGAGAAAGCATGAACTCTAGTCAGCACAAAACAAGGTAAATAGTCACATGAGTAGCATGCAGAAAGAACGACGTGCCTCAAAGTACAAAGACGTGCGCACGCACGCACACGCGCGCACACACACACACACACACACACACACACACACACACACACACACACACACACCTCTCAAGGTGGAGCTTAAGAGCCTATCAACAGCATAGTGGGTGCATATGGTGCAATGTACTGTAACGCTACGACTGCTGCCTGCTGTCTGTCGCCCTCTGATTACTCCAAGGTTCATTGCGGCATCCGTTTGCCAAATTGTCAACAACTCCCTTGTGAGTTATGCAATATCAACAGCCTACCATGTCGCTACACTCCCTACACTGCCACAGACAGTATGTTTATCAGGGATGGAAAGTGTCTTTGTACTTGGTACCTACACTTCCAACACACACGCAAACGATATATTAGTTTGGCCGATACGATCGGTCATTATTTGACTTTTTTGACAACATTGGTCATAACACGTCACGTTGCAAAGAGTTGTGAGCTTGGATATTGTTCGTCTGGAGTTGGGACGCCATGTTCATAGGGCTAAATGATTTATCTATCAAAAGGTTATTTAGGTTTATTTGTATTCATTTGTTTTCTTATAAGTTATATGTTCTCAAACTAAACTTTTTCTAATTGATAAAAAGAAATTCCCCTTTTCTCTCTCTTATAATGTTATAATGAATAAAATATCAGTCAAAACATCAGTAATCAGTAGGTCTAGGACACCCCAAAACTTGGGATCGGGGTCAACCCAAAAGTCAAGCTTTAATATTAACTATCCGTGCAGAAATCCATGACGCAGGTCTGTTCCAGACGTTTCCAGTCCACTGTAAATGTCAAATGAAGGACAGAGAAGGCAACATATGCATTATTGGAGTGTCTGTGTTGATTAATCAATACTACTTCAAATCACCTCATCCCGCATGCATTAGTTTCCATCTGTATGCATCATCATCATCATCATTGAAGGATACAATCAAGGTGTTTATCTCCTCCCCTGTCTTTTTTCTATTGGAAAATAATGACTCATGGCTTCCATCTAGACGAGGTAGTTATTATCCATTATAGTCTCAGCAACATTAAACTTTCATGAAGTTTGATGCAAAGTCAGGTTTAAATTACATTTATTTCTAAGTGGGCCAATGTTTCCTTTCTAATGAATGATTACTACAGCAATATTATAACGCTAAAACAATTTTTCATAGAGAGTATGTTATATTTTGTTCTTGTTTTTTTCTGCTCATTTGCACATTTATATTTCTATATATGTATTACATAATTGAAGCTGAAGCATACTTACGATTTACCAAAAGGGAACAAAATAATTTCTTTAATATGATTCTCAATACCACCACAGTATGTCCTTCCTCTCTGAGGTGAACCGTTTTCCATCCCATTGTCACTGACCTGTTCTGACATGGGGGCGTTTCTATCAAGGGGTGGGGGTGTGTGTGTGGGGGGGGGGGTTGTTATTTTCCCAGCAGGCACCTCATTAGAGTCCCTATGACCTTTTCCAATTGAACAGACCAATGGTCATGTAGCGTTTTGAATACTGATATCCATCCCACTGACATTTCTAAGAGAGAAAGGACACTCCGCATTGCTTCCAGATACCGCAGACAAGCTGAAGATTGGTCTGGCTTTTCATGGATGAGTAAAAAAAAAAAACTACTTCTGTGTTGGCAAAATATGTCCCAGACAGTGTTGAAAAGTATGAGTATGAGTCACCGGAGGAGAATTCAACAGCAATTTCGGAGCAGACCAGTTTCCAGATCAATACCAGGTAGTCACAGTGTGTGGTAGCAGAATGGCAGCAGGTATTAGAAAAATGTAGTTTCATTGGAAGGTATAGAGGCAAAATGGAGTCTGTTTTTTTGTAAACCTTATCTCACAACAAATTTGTTAACAGTAGTTAACCCACCGATTCTACAAAATATTGGTATTTATTTCAAAGAAATATAGATATATTCAAATATTTGCACACATTTTTCCAAAAATAGCAGATCTACAAGCTCGTAGCGCGGCACTCATGCTAAAGCCAAGCCTCTGGCAAATGGCCGCCCATTGCAAAATGGCTTTAAAATAAAATAAATGAATACAGAGTATAGTGTTGATCTGTGAAACTCAGCTTATAGTGATATTGTCTGGGGAAAAGCTCACTGAAAATATTGAGTGTATAATACAATTCTATACAATACGCGCATTCTCAAATGATCTCTCTGATGTTTTCAAGAAAGTATGTCTGAATCACTGCCATTGTTACACTTTAATTGTTAGTTTGGAATTGTGAGGATGCATGGCCTTAAAAGACATAGCATTGATTGATGGCCTTTGTTTTGTTGCTCCTAATGGCATATTTGTACCAGTTCTCCTTGAACATTAACCCATTTAGACCTGGAACGCATCTGTGTTTCTTTGGCTATTCAAAAATAGCAGATATACAAGCTCATAGCGCGGCACCGAGTGCCGCGCTATGAGCTTGTATATCTGCTATTTTTGAATAATCGTAAAAAAAATGTTTAGATTTTTTTTCAAAAATATGTTTTGGATTTAGAAAACATTTTAAGAATCGGACTCAGGCCTTAATGGGTTAAGCAGAAACTAGCAGCAATTTGCATATGCAATTCTCCTGGACCGCGCAGAATAAGGCGGGTAGATGACATCATTCCTCTGAAAGTCACATTTACAATGGATCTAATCACAATCTTTGTTTTCCTTTATCCCCATTTGATACTTGCTGTGCATATTTTGTCCTTTCGATTTAGCCAGCGCCGGGGACCAGAGAGGGCTAAAATCTATTCCAATTATCCTTCTGCTCCTGTAGCGGAGGTCTTGTCCCGTCCCTGTCCTTGACTGGCCTGCATGCTGTTTTTGCATCTTGCATCTCATTAGGATCATAAGTGCTCACTGCAGCAGAGAGGGGCGTATAAACCCAGAATCCCTTCATCTGGGCCAGCAAACCAAATTTGAACTCCTTGTTCAGTGTTGCTTTCCCCATTCCCGGTGATACATGTTTCATCCGCTATCAGTGGTAGTGCTGGCATCCTTACACTGATATATGTTTAGCTAGCTGTAGACACGAGGGGACGCGGACGTAAACAAAAGGTGCATGCACGATGATCGAGGGTCCCGACTATCGCCTGGAACAATAATATTTCTAATGCGATCCGCCATTGCAGAGTGATCACCCGTCGAAAATGGCTCGTTTCCACCACGTTAAAAAGAAATGGAGATATGAAGCTTTTTCTCAAGGAGTTGTAATGGGAGTGGACGGGAGGTATGTTTTTTTGGCACGGATCCACATCCATCCTCTCCATTTTAGAGACTCCGTGGATCATCCCAAAGTCGCGTTAGAGCGCCCCATGTTGAAAAAAATATATAAAAAACTAAAAATTGGCTTAAGCGGCTATAGCCGTTCTTGGCACTCCACAGGTGTGTTCTACTAAACGGTCATAGCCGTTTTTGGCTCACAATGTAAATATGGACAATGAGGGGCATAACTCAGGGAGCGATGGACCAATTGGACCCAGATTTGAAATTGTAAAAATGCTTAAAAGTAATTAAATTAAGTAAAACGTATTTAAGTGTCGTAACTACTAAAACGTTTGTAAAATCATTAAAAAAATGCTTAAATTGCACACATACTGTATGGGGCACTACGGCAGTGTTACAGCAGTTTCTAACATTTCAAATGGCCATAACTCGGTGACCATTGCTCTAATCAGCACAAATAGAGTAGTACTGCGTGAATACCACCGCACAAACATCACATAGAGTAGTGCCGTCTAAATACCAGCGCTCACACATCACACAGTAGTACCGCCTGAATACCAGCGCCCACACATCAAATAGAGTAGCACCGCCTGAATACCGCTGGGTGACCTACCTTCAAGTGGATCTGTTGAGCAGCCTTAACATGAATGGACAGGGTTTTAACATCTAGTTCAATATATAGCTTAATGAAATGAACTATTCAAAAGGCACAGCTCACTTTTCACTGGGTGTGATTTCTTTAAATTCCCACAGTTAACCTTTTCAGACCGGGAAAGAATCTGTGTAATTTTTTAGGTTTCTTTGGCTATTCAAAAATAGCAGATCTACAAGCTCTGAGCTATATGAGCTTGTATCTGCTATTCTTGAAAAATCTTGAAAATGTGAGCAAATCTTTGAATGTATATTTTTTTCAAAGCAAACATTTGTAACTCAAATCTTTGCGTCTGGGGGATTCTAATTTTTTTTTTAATGATGTTGCTATAATCAGTGGTTCTCAAACGTTTTCATGTCAAGGACCCCGAAAATAATATGAATTTTGGCCGCAAGATTTGCACACATTTTCACGATAAAAAAATAAATAAATAGCAGATCTAAAAGCTCATAGCGCGGCACGCGGTGCCACGCTACGAGCTTGTAGATCTGCTAGTTTTGAATAGCCAAAGACATCTTAAAATCACACAGATGCGTTCTCGGTCTGAAAGGGTTAAAGATCATCAGCGATATGGTGGAATGTGGGCATACTTGTAGGGATAAGGGACAGACATCTAGATTGGGGAAAGATGCCCTTGGCTCAGTTAGTTGGTTGACTATAGTCTTTATCTCTGTCTGTCTGTCTCTCACTCTCTCTCTCTCCTTCTGGGCCTCTCTCCCTTCATTAAGCGCTCTCTCCCTATATTTTGCTCTCTCTTTCTCCTCCTCTTCTCCTCCAACTGATTCTCTCTTTCACATCAATATTAATTTGCCTCTGAGAAAATGTAAGTTTTGGGATATAATAAGATCAAAGATGTCTTTCTGTTTTTGTGTAAAGACAATAGTAATTAATAGTAATAGAAAAGTGTCAGGTGTATGTTAATTCAGGAGAAGTACTGCATAATAATTGCAATGACTGTCACAATGACTAACACAAATGTCAATTTGGCGACTTGAGTATAAAAACTGGACCGAGCAAGATTCAGGGTGAGACTCGAAGTGTGTGCTCATCATTCCTGAAAGTGAGTCCTTTGACAACTTTAATACTTTGCCAAGTTATGTTAAAGTTCTGGCAATATATGTCACATTGACTAACTTTCCTGCAATCGCATTCAAAACCTCAGCATAAATGGAAAAATCCAGTTCCGTTTTTCCGACAGAGACCTATTTACCAGTGGATAGAGTAGGATCGATACATCCAAGGGTTCATTCCAAATTTCACGCCTTTTGACTTCATCACAAAATGAAGCATAGCGTTAGTTCATGCAGGACACGGAAGTCGTGCACGCCAAAGCTGTAACCAGCAGTCAGTCAGCTGATGTGAACATCAGCTTTCTATTCCCCATTCACAGCCCAGCTGGTCATTACATCACACACTCATTATCCAATCACAGCTCATGCTTGAGCAAAGAGGTTCCTATAAATATGGCTTCATATTCTCTAGGTCTTTCTTGGTTGCTGAACCAATGCATTTTGCTAGCTGCTGCGAGCTTCATCTGCTGCTCATCTGCTGCTCATCTACTGCTTTGTGCGCTGCTCTATGATATTTTGGTGCTATATGAGATGAGTCTGCTTATGATGCTGACTTTACCACTGCTACAGCAGCAATGCTTCTTCTATTATTGCTGCCAAACACTAATGTGCTCATAGCTTAAGCGAATAGCATGCTTGCTGCCATGTAGAAATTAGGAATTGTTTGTAGCACAAAGCTAATACAGCATGCTTGCTGCCCAGACAGTAGAAGCTTGATTTGTTTGTAGGCTACTCTCTTCACCATGTGGTAAGTTGAATTGTTTGTAGCTTAAAGCTAACATAGCATGCTGCTGCATTTAGAAGTTTGTTTGTTATACAGCACTGCACAGTTAACATGGCATGCTTGCTTCCCATGTGGAAAGCTTCAATTGTTTGTAGCTTAAAGCTAACATAGCATGCTGCTGCATTTAGAAGCTTGGTTGTTATACAGCACTGCACAGTTAACATAGCATGCTTGCTTCCCATGTGGAAAGCTTCAATTGTTTGTAGCTTAAAGCTAACATAGCATGCGTGCTGCCATGTGTTTAGAAGCTGTGTTGTTATACAGCAATGCTCAGTTAACATAGCATGCTTGCTTCCCATGTGGAAAGCTTCAATTATTTGTAGCTAAAAGCTAACATAGCATGCTGCTGCATGTAGAATCTTTGTTGTTATACAGAACTGCACAGTTAACATGGCATGCTTCCTTCCCATGTGGAAGCTTGAATTGTTTGTAGCTAAAGCTAACATAACATGTGGAAAGCTTGAATTGTTTATAGCTTAAAGGTAACATAGCATGTGGAAAGCTCGAATTGTTTGTAGCTTAAAGCTAACAGCATGCTTGCTGCCATGTAAAAACTTTGATTTGTTTGTACAGCGCTGCAAAGTTAACACAGCAGCTTGCTCCCCATGTAGGCTACTTCCTTTTATTCCCAGCAGAAGACATTTCAGTGGTTTTAAAGAGCTTTCATCAGGTAATGAAACGTGGCTATTTTAGCATTTTATGGCTTCAGGTATAGGAATATATGGAGCTACATTTTTGGGCCGAAAGTTTGATTTTTCCAAAATAAGTACTGCTTCTAAGTTCTAATGCTGTTCTGCTGAGGCACTCTTGACTCTGGGAATACCCACAATACATGGTGCAGTACCATCTAGTTGGCTGAAGCTTCAAGCAGAGCTTCCAACAGTTGTAGTGCTCTGCTAGCACAAATGCTTTTATAATATGTTTATACTTATCAAAGCTGTCGTAGACAATCTGTGTGCAACGGGGCATAATATAAGACAAGAAGTCAAAATTTAGACATGTATTCAAGCCAGGAAAGGAAATCACAGCATGTGTATCAAATCAGTGTTGCCATGTCTGCTTATTATAAGCGACTTTGGGATTGTGTTCTGTTAAGTCACTAGCAAATATGATTACTAAACAGGGTTCATGTGAAGGAACCCCATATTCATATGTAATCATGGTACAAAAAATGTTTAATATTCTAAACACTTGTTTTGCGACTTGTTTTTATAGACTTGGCGCTTGTTTTTCTTACAATCTGGCAACACGCTGTGGTGGTGTCACGTGACTACTCCTTGGGAGTAATCAGGAAGTCTCATACAATACAGCATGCATCTTGGGTATTGTAGTCTATGCAACTGACACAGTCATATCATGGTCAATTCAGTTCAATGCTACCGTGTGAGAATAAGGTGAAGGCAAGGGTGTTTTCTTTCTTAACTGGTCATGTGCAGGCATTATGGCAGTGTAACTGTCATGTTAAATAAGGTACACAACTATCATGTCATGTTAAATAAGGTACACAACTATCATGTCATGTTAAATAAGGTACACGACTATCAGGGGATATTCAAGTTAATATAATCCACTCAGTGAAGCTGTTATTTCTGCATTCCTGTTCTATTCACTTAATTTATCGCTCAAGTTCAGGTAACTATTATGTGGGTGGATTAGTTTGCAGATGCTTAAATAGATAATTACTTCATGGTGGATTTAAAGTCTTGTGAAATGGGGCGATTGCTTCAATTGTAGTGGGTTGTCCTCCAGGGGGTGCCATTTAGAGGGCAAGCAAAGGTTAATCTGATTCTCTGCTGCTTCAATTCTATCAGCTTATGACTTAGATGCAGGGAGCGGATTCATAGTGCATTGAATTAATTGCATGTTACTTCACTTTTAGCTAACCATGTCATTGTAAAGGGATATTCATTGCTTGAATTCACACTGCTTCTGTTTTGTTTATGAGCGACTGCTATTATGGTGATCCAAGGCTTTTGATGGCATGACCTTCTTTCCATCACGGATGCCGGGAAGGTTCAGGTTGGGTTGCTGTTAGTTCTAAAAGTGTGAGATACTGATTCTACTACTAAAAAGCTACTTATACTTGCTGCTAACATTACAGCTATAAATCATGCTTTGGCTAAATGCTGCTACTATTTTATCGTGCTACTCATTCTACTGCAGTTGAGCTGCTACTACTATGATGAGGATACTAATGTTAATCATGCTACAGGAAAAAGGTTACTGCTACATAGTAACATAGTGTCAGCAGTGGGCAGACAGAGGGAGTCCTGCTGACTGAGGCACGTTATCTAGTGCATTGCTTATTTCTCACAAAAATATTTTCAGATGCATACTTGTCTGTTTAAGTACTAAAGGAAGTGCGCACCGTCTGGCCACATCTCGAGTTGGACAAAAAACACAGCAGGTGAAAGGCGGAAATCATATAATAGTCATTATTCATTGCAAGGATAAAGGGGGTTTACTTGTCTCTGACTCATACAGGTGCTGCTGGGTTAAGTTTCATTGGATGGTTGCAGAAAGAAGAAACTTATGATGATAATTGCAATTTAAAATAATTGCTTATTGCAAACAAAGTCTTAAAGATGCATTGCGGTCTGCTTATTGCAAACGGTACAGCTACAGTACTCTTCAGCTGCTTGATTCCAGCATTCACAATGAAGCAGCAGGTTGCCGGTCTGCAGCCATGAACGCTACTACGTTCACCATGAGTGAATGAGATAATCCAGCTGTTTGCTTACAGATCTCCACAGCGTCCAGACGAGAAGGCTTGCATGCTTGCTCTTGTGTGTGTCTTTCCAAAAGTTCATCTAGGTGGTGTTCTGCATGCTTGTGGAACTTGAAGCTTTTGTGGATCGCTATCTACGTATCTGAGATTGACATCAGGCATAAGTATGCTGCTGAAAGTGTTGGCTGGGTTCCACTGCACTGATTTGGGTAGTATGATTCTGTTTTGTATTGCATTTCTTTATCTGTGCGTGATGGGTAAGGTCCGCAGTATGCTTACTGCTGCATATAGTTATTACATTTTACACTTTTAATTTAGTTTAGCTTGATGAATTCATTTCTGAGGTCTGCAGCATGCTGCTGCTACACATAGTTTCACACTTTTGTAGGATGAACTTAACATCTTAAACTCTTAAACACTGTAAATCAGACAGGGGGGGGAAGGTGCAAACGTCATAATTTCTAACCCTAACCCTAACTAAAACCATGTTTTGTCTCTGTTCTCCATGATCCAGTATCTGCAAAGACGTCCTCTGGCGTGGCAAGACTAATGTTCTTCCTGACCGACAAGGGAAAGCCAGGGTCATGGTTCACGGCCCGGCTCTGTCTCCTCTACAAAAGATGTGGACTGCTGCGCAGCTGTATACCTCTCACTCATTTCCGCATTGCATTGGTGCAGCTACATTGGTCTAGGCTTAAACTTGAAGTTGCTCAAAAAGCAATGAGTGGCATGTACTGTATGAGGAGACGGTTAAATAGAGTCTGCATTCAAAAGTGGTTGGCAATGGCATGGGTTCATTCTGATGAAGATAGTTGACTTTTACGGATGCATGCTTGCATCCCTCTTATCTGAGCGGATAGGGAGTTACAGCACGCTGCTGTTACACACATATGTTATTAATCAGTGGTGATTACAGGGGCGTTCCGTTGCTAGGGGCAACCAAGGAATCTCAACCCTATAGTACACTTTCTGGTTAAGTAGGCTACACTCCTGAAGTACAGGATCAACATGGCTGTTGAACACACACATAGTGTATATATACGTCATTAATTGTAGGATGACCTCGTTTTAAGATGCATGCTTGCATTCTTTTAGTATAGCTTAACAATCAAATGCTGAGGTCCACAGCAAGCTGCTGTTACACATAGTTAGTACACTTTATTTATCATGAATGATAAACATTAGTTATCATTCATCATAGGATGACCTCATATACATATATATATTTATATATATCAGATTTCTTTAAAAAGAAATAGAATGTCCTTTTCGAATCCTATTCGCGGTGCAACATAGCAGTGGGCATCGCTTTACGATACCGTCTAGGACTCCTGAGTTCAGGAATCAACAGGTTTCTGCATTCATCAGGCCTGTTGAACACATAGTCTTAAGATGCATGCTTGCATTTGTTTAGTTTAGCTTAACAATCAAATGCTGAGGAACTCCTGAAGCTCAGGAATCAACAGGGCTGTTGAACACACAAATGCATGCTTGCATTTAAAGCACTCCTGAAGTACAGGATCAACATGGCTGTTGAACACACACAGTATATATCTCATTAATTGTAGGATGACCTCGTTTTAAGATGCATGCTTGCATTCTTTTAGTATAGCTTAATAATTAAATGCTGAGGTCCACAGCAAGCTTGCTGTGACACATAGTCTCTTATCACATAATTTGTAGAATGACTTCAGGATGCGTGCGCATTCTATTTTAAGTCAGTAGCAGGTTTGCTACTTCACATAATATAGTATGACTGATTAAGGCGTTTTTTAGGCTTGGCGTTGGCTTCCGTGTGTTGGGGGGGAATTCTGTTATGCACTCTCTGAGTAGCCTAGCTGCCGCTTGGCTGAAACCAGAGAGTATGCATTTATTGGTTTTGGGGGATTTGCTAAAGCATTCTCTGAATATATGCTTAGCAGGCTGCTTCGACAAAATTCAGTGAATATTCTCCCAAGAGTGGAGCTTTAACGCCAAGCTTAACTGTATTCCATTTGTGGCAATAAATGGTTCTTTATCTACTAAGACGAGAGTGTTTCTGATTGAAATGAAGCATAGCGTTAGTTCATGCAGGACACGGAAGTCGTGCACGCCAAAGCTGTAACCAGCAGTCAGTCAGCTGATGTGAACATCAGCTTTCTATTCCCCATTCACAGCCCAGCTGGTCATTACATCACACACTCATTATCCAATCACAGCTCATGCTTGAGCAAAGAGGTTCCTATAAATATGGCTTCATATTCTCTAGGTCTTTCTTGGTTGCTGAACCAATGCATTTTGCTAGCTCCTCCTCCACCCCAGCCTCCACCTTTTGATTAGAGTCTGCCATAGGCTCAAATACTTGTGATTATCATGTATATCTGCTTTGTTTAGAGTCTGGCTTAGGCTCAAATACTTGTGGTTATCATGTATATCTGCTGTTTAAAATCTTGCTAGGCTCAAATACTTGTGTTTATCATGTATATCTGCTAATTCTAACTAATATGTTAATGTATTGCTTATTGTTGTCATTGTATCCCTATGGGGGATTTGCTAAAGCATTCTCTGAATATATGCTTAGCAGGCTGCTTCGACAAAATTCAGTGAATATTCTCCCAAGAGTGGAGCTTTAACGCCAAGCTTAACTGTATTCCATTTGTGGCAATAAATGGTTCTTTATCTACTAAGACGAGAGTGTTTCTGATTGAAATGGTCTTGGTCCTTGTAACTACTGCACCGTCGACAAGATTAACCACAGTAGCTGTACCCACAATACTATGCCTCATTGTAAACAACAAACTTAATTAAATATAAATCAGGATGATGTATTATGAGTGTGAAAAGTCTCTGTGACAGCCAGACATGTTTTATTGATTTATTTGTATACATGCAGGGCTGGGCAATATATTGAGATGTTTTGATTGTGACACTAGAGGTTTCATCTGGGATTTTAGAATGTTAAATATGATATAGCAAGTGTTGTTCTTTTCCTGGTTTTAGAGGCTGCATTACATTAGACGTGATGTAATTTTCCTTTCCTGACTGTTCTAGTTGTTCTATTATTTGCCCTTACCCACTTTACCCACAGTTATGACCAATCGTCATTCGCCAAATATTGTTACAATATCAATAGAGGAATTTGGTCGAAAATATTGATACAAGCAGGAAACACGGCTTGCTAGGGTTACTGCACAGATAACCTGACACGAAGAAATCCCTCTATCAGGTTTCGGTACTCAACACTTCCCAGGTTACTGCATGGGTGAAATAGCCTTCCTCGAGCTCTGGTCTGACATCACACACAACCATCCTCTCTCTCTCCCTCTCTCAACTCTCTCCCTCCCTCTCATCTCCCTAACTCAACTCTCTCTCTCTCTCTCCCGCTCTCTTTCTCTCTCTCTGATCGAGCTCTGGTCAGCATCACAAACAACTACGGCGATTTGTACCGATGATGTGAATGGGCTCATTGAACATTCCATGAGCCTGAGTCCGACACGTGCAGGATCTATTAATTAAAAGAATTGGCCTGAGCCTGGCCCCAATTAAATCACTGTGTTAGGTCCTGTCAGGGCCTGATCTAACTCTGACGTCAGGCATGTCCATATATGGATATTATAATCTGTCAAGACAGCCATACAGACAGACAACTTGAACGTAGGAGTGGATTTGATTTTGTCCACATTGCCAAGACCCACATGCGAAGATGACAAAGATGTTTGCCTGATGGGAATACGAAATGGCATGGCATTTGTTTTCCACGTGCGAGCGTGAGCTTGACATAATAATAATGTACTGCAGTATGTAACATTATGGAGTTACCACACGCTGCACATGTCGTGGATTTATCATCATAAAATGACTTACATGCGTAAGAGACTCATTTGGATGCAAACAAGCTATATCATTGCTTCCACGCAAATATGCGCGATTTAGCAAGTTATTCACACCCATATGGGAACCAAATAGACTTCAGAAGCTGAAGGAAAGCAGAGATTCGGGGGACATATTGGAACCGGCAGTAATGACGAAGCATAAACAATGGCTCGTCCATGAATTGCAAGAGAAGCAATGCCTTTCTCTCTTATTTTCACGGAAGTACTTTAGGTTACACACTGGCAAACTGAAAAGTTCCAAAGCATTTCGGGTGACCCCTTGAATGACCCCTGCCCCTGACCGAGAGACACGCAATCCCACTTTGTCATGTATTTCTTTATGTCTGTGTCTGACTGGAACAATATGGCAACTCAAGTCGATGACTCTTAATTAAAAGTTAATCAACGTAACCGGTTACTGCATCTCGGTGGCCTTCTTTTTTTGATTGCGGGCGAGTCTCTGGCTGCCTTTTCCACTCGCTCGCGACCATCAGAAGAGTGACCCGTCCATCCTGACGGGAAGAGATGAGAACGGCCGGGCCCGTCTCCACAGTGACCCCCAGGGCCCATCATTAGCATGATTAGCCTGACAAGTTTAATTCCCCCCTCCAGTCTAATACAACCTCAATTAAACTGTACCAGCCAGCCCCAAGGCGACCCCAGGACGGGCTCGAGACTATCTCTAGTTCATCGAGTTCATCAACGTGCACGTGAGGCCGTTCCCGTTTTCTTCTGCGCGCAATTTCAAACACTTCTTTGCCTCCCTCCTCCCCCCAGTGACCCCACCATTCCAAACGTTTCACCGATTCACGGGGTGTCTAATGCATCGATGGAGAATCCTCATTATAGCCCACTGCTGAGTTACCGACCACTACTTTTCATCTGAAACTGTGTCTTCGTTCAGCATGGTCGGCATAGATAGCCATGACAGTGAAATGGCACTAATAAGCTTGACGAGAAAAGATGTGTGTTTTAATTTTCAAGAGCCATTCATCTAAAAAAGTTGTTATATAAATGATCGAAGGCAATATTCTCCGCCAAGATATATTAGGCATCTCTGTCTCAACCTTTTTGTCGGCACTTATCGGCTCATATTTATAGTAGAGTTTTACTCGGTATTATTAGCATACATTATGTTACATCAGGCCAGCAAATATTGGTAAGTCTACTCCGGGTTACCATTCTCATTTTGGGTATTAGAACGATGCCTTCAAAGGGATTGAGAGTGCGAGAGAGAGAGAGTGCGAGAGAGAGAGAGAGAGAGAGAAAGAGAGAGAGAGAGAGAGAGAGAGAGAGAGAGAGAGAAAGCTGAGGAAGAAGCATTACTTGGCACCATTTAAGCAAATAGGCAAGAGTTAGTGAGTCAAATCAGTGGCGGAATATTATTAAAATCATTTTTTCTCCCCAGTGGGGCTCGGCAGGGGCCCAGAGTAATCACCCAGTGAAGCAATGGATTTCTCCACAAGTGAAAAGTTAAGTCATAAAGTACTTGTCTGAAACTGGCGCCCTTTTATTCCAAAGCATGGCCGAGGCTGACACAGCCTCCTTCATGTCATTGTTATTCTCTACAAGTGTGACTGCAGGGAGCTGATGCCAGCAGAACCATGATATTGTCAGCAGAAAGTAATTAAATTGTACATGGCAAAAATAACATCGAGTAATATGATTTGACAGTGGTGGATGATTGTAGTAAAATATCTTTTATAGTTTCTAGTTTGCATAGATTTAAAAGAATGAAACCTCTATCTCTTGGAATGTGAACGCCATGTTCTACCTGCTGAGTTGTGCGTAACAATAAGCTAGCTAGCGACGGTGCAAAAGACAGTCGCTACAATTTGATCCACTTTCGCATAACAGGACAGGCATATGAGGTTTAACACTGTAGAGCATAGAGGAAATAATAGTTTGGGCCATTTCACTTAATCTGAAGAATGAGTGTGCAGCACTTAACCTTATTAAAAACTAAACGCTATTGTTAGAGTAACTAGCCCATTTTGTTATAGTGCCATTGTAGTGGTGTTATGACGAGGAACTCATGGTGCAATGCGTTGCTGTGTAATACCTGTTGATAGACTGTTAATCTGTGTTGATAGACTGTTAATAGTATACCGTACATCGACCTGTGTACGAATTGTTGATAGGCTGTACATATATTCATTAATATTCAATGGGGATAGATGTAGTGATATAGACATTCATATATTGACTGTACTTCAGTCAGTACTCAGCCATTTATATTAAGGGCCAGCAGCTCAGTATTTTATTCTTATTCTTATTCTTGGTTTGGTTTTTGAATCATTACTCTTGCCAGTAACCGTCCTGTGTTTCATTCTTACCGCTGTTGCAGCTATGACACCTGAATCTATCTCCAGGGATCAATTAAGGTTATCTATCTTATCTTCCCTATAGGCCAATTGGTATTCATCGTGAGGCAGGGAATAAACACAGGACTCGCTTTCTCACAGATAACTTTCTCATTTGCATTCTCATCCCCTTTAACACACAAACATCACACACTCGTGAACATACAAATATGCACCCTCACGTACTGTATGAGTGCACACACATGCACACACCCACACAACCACACACACAGCACGTATAAGGAAGGGGGATTAATCCTTCTGTCAATTATCCATTTGCCACGCTGCAGTGGTTTAATCAGTTATAATGATCTTGTTACGCTAAACCTCACCTCCAACCTACATCCCTATCATCTCCTGAACCCCCTACGACCCTCTCACTGAAGTTGTTACCCTGAAAATGGATTTACTTAACCCTGAGGTCTATATGTGTGATTAACCAACATAATGTTTTGAAAAACAAATATATATATTGGAGGTCTCCTTATGAATTAAAGGAGTGTAAAACCCTACTCACTTCAAAACTGCCCTAAGGATACACCTGCAATTCGAAAATGGCCCCTGTCTAAGTCTTAACCTATCCCCCCCCCCCCTCCCCATTTTTTTTGTGTACATATTTTTCACTCTTCATACCAGTAACCTATAAGCTGATTGTATGACGTTCTGTATAGTAGTGTGTATATCTGTCTGTCTCTTATATGTCATCATGATGTGTGTGCATGGGGATCTCATCTTAAACAAGCTCAGTGCTTAATGAGTCTTCCAGTTTAGTAGATCTTGTATTGTGAATTTGTACTTCCATGTACTGTTGTTCTCATGCCTTACTAAATAAAGTACATCAATCAATTTAAATGGCTTTTTTTTCTAGAGCTGACAACCACAGAAAGTGTTCCTCCTTAAGGTCTTTTTCCCCGTCAATGAAAATATTCTCTTACTGACATGTGAATCAAATGCTTGTATGGGCATCCAGGTGGCATTCTGGTAAAATACTTGCCAACCACTGCAGAGACGATTTTTTTCTTCCTGGCAATGGTAATGGTCCAACAAAAGCAGTGTTCGCAGGTGGAAAACTGGCAGAGGATTGTTTCCTTGTCGCTGTCTTAGTGACCCCTACTGGTTTGGTCTGTGCACCAACAGGTTGGTTTTGTGTCTCCCTGTCAGATTAAAAGAAGCGGCTGCATATTCCATATTAGGACATTACTTGAGGTTTGCAGCTACAGGGACCGCTGTACATAGACTGGAATTAGCAGATGAGAGAGAAAAGAAAACAATTTACAAATGCTTTTGAAATATCTTCCAGGAAAAATGTAATGTCCACGATATTCCTCCACCCACGAAGCCCCCTACTGTACCAGCTTACTGAAAAGAAACCTGTAAAGATATTAAAACACAGAGAGAAAACATAACGTAATATCCGCCACTCAAACCCGCAGAAGAGATACTGTAGCATTGAGCTCATCAAACATCATTTCACAATATGTACAAGATATTGTCTATAGCTATAGGTATTGATGTGGCTATTTTGTATTGACCCTAGAACTGTACTGAGGAATAAACAATAAGCAAGAACTGTCTTTCCGGAGTTTTAATGCTATATTGCAACCAGCTCAGGCTGTCTGCAGGATAACGCGAAGGGAATAATACAAAGACAGAATTATTTGAGGAGCTCAGCCCCTCCCTTAAGGGATACAAAAGGGAGGGAGCATGGCAAAAAGGCGGGTTGCCCCTTATCTCTGGGCCTTGGCCTTGGCCATAGCTGTGAATAAAGCACAAACAGTCTGCAGTCAGAATTTATTGTTACTAAAGAGAATGTGGACAAGAATGTGGACAAACAAAGGGTTCTCTCTCTATATAAAACCAAAGTGAGATAGGAAAAAGGGAGTAACTAGGGCCTCACAGAGCTATGGTCTTTTTTTTATTATTTTATTTTTATTTAGAGCAGCCAATTATGTTTTTACCCCTTTTTCTCCCCAATTTATTCGTTATGCCAATTGATTCCTCCCAACACACATTTCTGTGTTGTCACTGCTGTTGTATCCTACTGACTCACCCTGCCAGTGAGAAGCCCCCACCGGGAGGACGTAGAGCCTTCGTCCTATTCCTCCCGCCCAACACTTTACATTACATTACAGTCATTTAGCAGACGCTTTTATCCAAAGCGACTTACAATAAGTGTATTCAACATAGGTAGGGAACGAAACTACTAATCACCAGAAGTCTTAAGTGCATTTCCTGCAAAAAACAAGCAACGAAGATTATACCTAGCGCCAAGGTAAAAGTGCAATATATCAGCTACCTACTTTCTTAAACAGATGAGACAAAATAGCAAAATCAAATGAGCACGAGCTCAGACAAATAAGTGTATCGACTACACAAGATCCAATAAAACAATACAAAACTAAAACAAGAGTTCGTACAACTAGTTAACAATAAGTAGGCCAGGCGAAGAGGAAGGGTAGTGTTTCCTGAAGAGGTGGGTTTTCAGCCTGCGGCGAAAGATGGGCAGTGACTCTGCTGTCCTGACTTCAGTGGGAAGTTCATTCCACCACTGTGGGGCCAGAACAGAAAAAAGTCGTGACCCGCTGAAAGGTGTTTCTCCCCAGCCCGTAGGAGTACGTGCAATGACCGATATCACCCTCCCCGCCCGGCTTCCCTCCCACCGAACACGGGCCAATTATGTTCGACAAAGCCGGATGCACCACGGTGGATTCGAACCCACAACCTCCGTGATGGTGGGCAGTGACTTTACCACTGCGCCACCCAAGCGCTAGAGTTTCAGTTTTAAAGGTCATGGGTTACAGGCTATCCGAACTGATCCCAAGCACTTACAGGCTCAAACTGTCATTATTCTACAAATCATGGCTGTATGTGTAACTCGTACCTGGCACAGACATTACTTTGTTGACTGGTCGTGGTGGGAATGCTCTAAAGCAGTGGTTTTCAACCTTTTTCATGCCAAGGTCTATGACCATAAATTGGCCGCGGACCCCCATTTGAAAATGTTTTGTGCTAGGGACCCCCAGAAGCAAAGATATCAGTTAATTTTCGCTTTAGAAAATATAAATATTAAAAGATATGCACACTTTTCCAAGGTTTTTCAAAAATAGCAGATCTACAAGCTCATAGCGCGGCACTCGGTGCCGCGCTATGAGAGCCTCTATTTTTGAATAGCCAAAGCTAAGCGGTTATAATGATTGTGACGCCATGTTAACTAATTTTGCTGGGGACCCCCTGGTACCTCCCCAAAGGACCACTGGTTGAAAACCCCTGCTCTAAAGGACACGCAATGTATTGAATCTATGTGTGTGCGGGCACGTGCGTGTGCACAGTGCACGTGGACTGAAAATGGTAATAACTAGAAAATTCAGTATCAGTCTCTCAATGACAATATATATTTTTTGTTTAAACTATAGGCTAGGCATAGCTCTTCCACCCATGTTTTAGTAGTACTTATTTTGTAAAAAAAACACCACGCAGTTCTTTCTTTTGCTTTAACAACCGCAGTGTTCTTCTATTTGCAGGGGGATGGTGTTTATGGCCCTTGATGAGGAGACTATTTCTGTAGTCACAGACATGCCAGAGGTAAGAACACATGTGGAATATTTTTGGATGTGTCTGCATTCTTCAAATTATGTAAAGCCTTACACCTTGCAGCAGGACATGACAGGAACAACAAACAAGTACTTCAGCAAGGAATTAAGTAAATATTCCTATTCCTATTACCAACTACATAATCAGCCCGTTTTGGACACCTTTTTTTATTTGACAGGATGTCTATTCAATTTACAAAATGTATTTTAAGAATCAGCTCAAGGACACTTTGACATGAAGCCAGGAGAATCCCATCCACATGGACTATACAGAAAATACGATAGCCTCTGTCTAGCATGTTAAGCCTTCACATTTAAAAGCTCTAAATGGGCTTGCATTAATGAGTTGAAAAGGGAAAAAATCCATCTTGAGGCTATTTCTATGGCTTGCCAGATGCTGAGAAACGCCATAATAATAAGAAACACAAAGGAACACAATAATAACTACATTTAAATTCACTGGGAAATTAACATAGAATGCATGGAAAAAATAACATGAGAAAATGACTTTGGCGTGTTTGCTTTAGCACCATCATGTCTCTTCATCATTTGCCCTCTTTTTCTCCGAGCATGATTGTATTTTATTATTCATGTAATAAATGTTTTTATTTGCAGAATATTTGCAGACCCCCCAAGGGTCCAGCCAAGCACAGGGCTGGTTGTAAATTTGTATCATTGTTGCTCTGTGACTCAGAATATTGAGCAATCAAAAATGTTCACTTTCCTGGAAAAGTGCAAGTCATGGAATCCATCTTTAATGTCCTTAGCGTGGTAAGAGCAATTGCATGGGCCAATCTTTGACTTGATTTACTGGGAATCATTTAAATCTATAATAAGAAAATGCTTAAAACTTAGACAGTCACTGAAAGGTAAACATGTGATAAACAGCAAATGCTTTAAATTGAATTAAAAATAAAGAACCGGTAACTAAACAGGTTTGAAGTTACTTTAAACAGAAGAGTGGGAATTTATAGTGGAAGAGGAAAGGCCTAGAGCCATATGAAATCCGTTTTATTTTTTTCCCAATTCCGTTTTATTTTTTCCCAAATTCTGTTTTTTCCATTTTAATATTTCTGAATTCTGTATTTTGCTTTTTATGCTCATTTTTACCATTAAAAAAGTGTCTGGTAAGTGGAAATGAATAAATGTTCAAGATATAACAGTCCATACATGGCCCTTGTTGTGTTATACGCAAAAATGTTGCCAAAATAATTCGGTCTAATTCGGTCTGAGCATGCGCAAAATGGCGTCGCCCATGTATTATTGTTTCTATCGTCTTTCTAAGACTATTTCTACGTGGATTTTACTGTTTATAAAGTAGGATGTGGCCATGCAAAATGGTGGTGTCCCGTGGATTTGTAAAAAATCACACAAAAAAAAAAAAAATTACCGCAATTTTTTTTTTTTTTTCCAAATTCTGCAATATTCCGTGTTTTATTCCAATTCCATTTTTATTGGTCATTTCCGCGATTCCGTCCGCGATTCCGTTAACACGGATTTCATATGGCTCTAGAAAGGCCACAGGGTCAACAAAACAAATAGAGTACATCCTGTAAACTTTTGATCATAAGATACTTAGAGTAAAGATCACAGGGTCAGAATGGTCAAGGTTCATCCTCCGGATGAATTGAAAATACTCAATACTGGACAAGCTGAAGAGAGAAATAAACAATGTTCCTTTTTTTCTCCCTTAAGAAATTCTTACATATATTGGGCATACAATTCAGTTGCTAGAATTGTCGCATTTTATCTTCAGTAAAAGCCTGCACTTCCAAGGGAGAGTGTTGGGGGAAGAAATAATGGGGGGTAGATATAAGGTTTGGCAGGTGAGAAATAAATGGTTATTTTGTTTTAACATCAGATAATGGCACAGAGAGCCAAATTAAATTGTCTGACTCATGCAGCCAAGTTATTTATGCTTTGAAATGAGCCAAAAGCAATACAGTTGTTCCTGGGAGATTATTCCTATACACTGTATGCTCCCTTTATTGTTCAGAGCCGAAACAGCAGATACACACATGATGAGCTTGTTATTTTTAAATAGACACACACACACACACACACACACACACACACACACACACACACACACACACACACACACACACACACACACACACACACACACACACACACACACACACACACACACACACACACACACACACACACACACACACACACACACACACGCGCGCGCTGATGAACTGATGCTCAAACCAGCAGCTTGTGAAAGATGACTAAGTCTAAGAGTTGAAGTCTTAGACTAAGTCGGCAACCATGAAATAGTGTAAATCGACAAATAAGGTGTGTTTGGGTTTAAGGCTTTTTGTTTTATTCGATATAATGCAAGTTTAAGTGTTCACTAACCCACTAAATATAACAAAACAACATTTTGGTATCACTAAATAGTTTGAAGTGTTTTTCTTTTTCTTTAATCTTTTGTGCTGGTGTGTTCGCTCTCTATTGATACCACTATTAACAAACGTTCAACAAACAATATAAGAAACTTTGATTTCAAATGCCAGCAGAGTTGAAAACAGAATGACAGGATGTATCTTGAGGCCCAAGGCTGCAAGTCTCAGGCACATGCACACACCTACACACACAGAAAACTGAAAATAAAAACAAATATTCACAAACTGTTTAAGTATGTCCCCTGATACTAAAAACTATGCCAAAGATAAGATCATCACTATCTTCCTATACTTACATAGAGACATGCTCATGGACACACACACACACACACACACACACACACACACACACACACACACACACACACACACACACACACACACACACACACACACACACACGTCATCCAAACAAAGATAAAAGGCCAATTTTTCTATACCCTTTTTTTTCCCTCTATAATTTTTGCTTACTGATGCATTTGCCCAATTATCCATTTATGTGTGGGCAGCGCTGAGGCAGAGACACAAATAGAGGCTCTCAGTGCTGCTGTCGCTAGGCAGCAAATAGAACGTAATGGTCTATATATTTAGGGGGGGCACAACACAGTAGCTCACCTGGTGCATGCATAAACAACGTAATTGTGATGTCCCCAGTTTGATTATGGCAGGAGACTTGTGTTGCAAGTCATTCCCCTCTCATCAGCACCCAGTCTCTACGCTTTACTGTCCAAATAAAGCAAAGCTGGCAAAAAATAAGAATCTTTTAAAACTAAACTGTATAATTCACCAAAGATATACTGTACACACGGTATAGAAACGTATGTGTTCATTTATAGCATTAGACTGTCCAGTTGAGTTCAGGAGCTAACTCAATAACCATGCTCCAAATGAGCTACGGTGCACACGCTCACATTCCCCTGGAAAAAGGGCAGCAGCAGTCATAACGGTTGAATTGCCTGGGTGATATCTCAACGCCGGTGGAACGCCAGATTGGGGATATTGCATAAATAGATGGTATGACTTTCAGACCTGGCAGCTATTTAATGGATGTTTTAAAGGACACCCTGGATGGCATTGTAAGATGCAGGTTTTCATAGGGGCCGATTGGAAGAGAGACGAAAGAGGGAAAAATAAATAAATAAAATCAAATAATTAGACGGACGGACGGACGGACGGACGGACGGACGGACGGACGGACGGACGGACGGACGGACGGACGGACGGACGGACGGACGGACAGACAGACAGACAGACAGACAGACAGACAGACAGACAGACAGACAGACAGACAGACAGACAGACAGACAGACAGACAGACAGACAGACAGAACTAGAGGGTGGGGGGGACTACAAATATGTTTTTCTTGAGATCAGAAAATGGTTGCTTTCATCTACTCTTCAGCACCATGGACAGGGTCTCTCCACGTCAACACACAGTTAGCCTCGAACTCCAGGCTTTTATTGTTTAGTTTTGCTAAAAAAAACAATGGGATCAGGTGCATTCTCTCCGCGCTGATTTTAAACCCGCCCCTCTATACACGAAAGCAGGAAGGCTAGTGCAGCCTACACACACAGTGTACTGTAGTCCTCAGCACCATAGACAGCGTCACTTCTCTTTAACATAGAGTGTACTGTAGTCTTCAGCACCATAGACAGCGTCACTCCTCTTTAACATAGAGTGTACTGTAGTCTTCAGCACCATAGACAGAGTCACTCCTCTTTAACATAGAGTGTACTGTAGTCTTCAGCACCATAGACAGAGTCACTCCTCTTTAACATAGTGTACTGTAGTCCTCAGCACCATGGACAGAGTCACTCCTCTTTAACATAGTGTACTGTAGTCCTCAGAACCATGGACAGAGTCATTCCTCTTTAACATAGTGTACTGTAGTCCTCAGCACCATGGACAGAGTCACTCCTCTTTAACATAGTGTACTGTAGTCCTCAGCACCATGGACAGAGTCACTCCTCTTTAACATACAGTGTACTGTAGTCCTCAGCACCATGGACAGAGTCACTCCTCTTTAACATACAGTGTACTGTAGTCCTCAGCACCATGGACAGAGTCACTCCTCTTTAACATCGTGTACTGTAGTCCTCAGCACCATGGACAGAGTCACTCCTCTTTAACATACAGTGTACTGTAGTCCTCAGCACCATGGACAGAGTCACTCCTCTTTAACACACAGTGTACTGTAGTCCTCAGCACCATGGACAGAGTCACTCCTCTTTAACACACAGTGTACTGTAGTCCTCAGCACCATGGACAGAGTCACTCCTCTTTAACACACAGTGTACTGTAGTCCTCAGCACCATGGACAGAGTCACTCCTCTTTAACATACAGTGTACTGTAGTCCTCAGCACCATGGACAGAGTCACTCCTCTTTAACATAGAGTGTACTGTAGTCCTCAGAACCATGGACAGAGTCACTCCTCTTTAACATAGAGTGTACTGTAGTCCTCAGCACCATGGACAGAGTCACTCCTCTTTAACATAGAGTGTACTGTAGCATGGAATCACACGGCTGGAAGCTGAACAAAACCCCAACCTCAATGCAGAAGGATGAGTCCATTAACCCATTAAGACCTGAAGCCGATTAAAATGTCTTCTAAATCCCAAGAGTATTCTGAAAAACGTATGTTTCTATTAACCTGTTTCCTAGGCTGTGTGTTTTCCACTTCCTGTCGATTTGATCCAATCCAAATCCAATGAAACTGGTCAGATGACCAATGATATCCAATGAAATCGACAGGAAGTGGAAAACACACAGCCAAGGAAACAGGTGAATATCAGTGGTTCTCAAACCTTTTCATGTCAAGGACCCCCAAAATTATATGTATTTGGCCGCCGACCCCCATCTCAAAATATGTTGTTCCAGGGACCCCCAGAAGCAAAGATTTGAGTAAAAAATGTTCGCTTTAAAAATATATATATTCAAAGATTTGCACACATTTTCTAGATTTTTCAAAAATAGCAGATCTACAAGCTCGTAGCGCGGCACTCGGTGCCGCGCTATGAGCTTGTATATCTGCTATTTTTGAATAGCCAAAGTGTAAAATAATGCTTTTTTTTGCTCAAATCTAAACATGACACAGATGCGTCCCAGGTCTCATTGGGTTAACTTGCCGGGTGTCTATACATCAGGGAGGGTGAATAATAAATTAGGGTGGTAAAAAGCGTGTTACTTCCGCATCTGCTCGCGCGCCGTGGCTGTGAGCATCGAGGTGGCGCGGCAGGCTTGGGGTGCCATGTGGTGAAGACAGAGGGGAGGTTGTGAAGCCAGGTGGCTGTGACTACATGTGGGAAGGCTGTAACAGGTATTGGGGGAGGGTATAGAGGGGCATAAGTTGCAAAGTTGTGGCAAACATTGGGGTGTGAGGAGGTACTATATAACAAATGTATAGTACACTATATTTATATAGGAGCACTGTATATCTTATACAGGTTGTATTTAGCATATAGGAGCACTGTCTCACAAAGTAAGTATTTCTATAGGAACACTGTATATCTCAGGAGCGCTGCATCTCATAATATAAGATATTTATCAAGGGAGAAAGGAGGACCGGTAATGCAGAGGAAACAATTTTAAATATGATGAAGCAGGGATAATTAACCAATTTTTCAGCCGTCAGGTCAGGATGCAAGTTGCAGACTCTGTGCAATCAACGTGGATTTCCCAACCTCCCTTTTGGCTGTTGTGGGTGTGCATATGTTGTGTGATATGAAATGTAAGTTTACCATAATAAACGCAATCCAAGTTGATATTATGAGCAAATGCATCAAATCTCAGAGGTCACATCTTAGAATTAACCATCCTGCCAGACTTGGCGGCAGCACCCCAGACTCGGTATAGGAGGATATACAACATCTGGCCAGTGGCAGTTGGGAGCCTCCGAGGCTTTCGTGAGAGGAGCAAAGTACCAGCAAGACAGCAATCAGTGGCGAGTGCTTGCAGATAATGCGACTCTAATGTGATGCTATTTGGTAGAAGAAATGGTCCCATTCCCTACTGTGGAGAAGCCAGCTTTCAAAGCCATGCTAGAGGCTTTTGATAAACAATATTGTCATTATCTGTCTCCCAGGCTGTTAGATGTGATTGTGTCTTAACTATCCTGTCGGTTTTGACTCACTGTTTTGGATTTTCCCCAACCAAGTGGATTGTTTGCTGGCTCATTTGTTCTTGAGCTGCCCTGCCTCTGCTCATCGTTTGCACTTGGCTCCTACTCTCAGACGAACAGACCGACAGACAGGGCAAAGAGCAAGGTGAACCACAGCATATCATTGCATTATTATTTGGCTAATAAAACATCAATTGCAATTTGAATGACTACCAAAACGAGAATCCTCAACAAGTGTCTTAAAATAACTATGTAACTAAATAATAATAATTATTTCTAATTGTCTAATGTCTAATGCTGAAGGAAATAATAAAGGAAGCAATGAAACTAAGGTGCTTAGCTGTCTCGCTTTTGTTGATTTTACGTCCATGGATTCTGTAGTATTATATTGAATATGTTGCCTAGTGGTGCCAATTTAAACCTACACTTGCATGAATTTAAACTGTATATTTAGATTTTCATTTTTTTTTGTCGTTTTGTCCAGTTGTTTGAGTGTTTTTTTTATCCATTTTATCAGTTTTTTACTCGTTGTACTGTACCTTTAAACATCGTTAAGAAAATTCAATCTCACATCTAACACATACATTAATAATGCAGCCTCACAGCGAGTCGCAGGTTCGATTCCCGAGCCCCACGACCTCCCCCCTGTATCCTGTCATTCTCACCTGTACTATCTAATAAAAGCAGAAAAGGCTCCAAAAATATCTTTAAAAAAGAAGGGGACAAAAAGATAATATTCAGTCAATCAAACAAACTGTTTAAAGGTCCGGACACACTGAAAGATTCGTTGACGCGAACATCACTTAAATGTGTCATTGGCGTCTGTGTGTTCCAATCATCTATTTAATATAAAACGGACGTATTGGTCTAGAACTGTCAAACAGGTGAAAAATAAACCTACACCGCAACACAAGTTTGAAATGAGATGTTACGTCTGCGTTGCTCCAACTCATTTTTTGAATGGTCTGTGCTGTGTATCGTCAATGCTCCAAAATAGAACCGTGCTGTGAAAGACGCGTCGACAGGGTTTTGACGCCTCCAGTGTGGCTATAGCTGTCGTAAACAGTTTGATGATGTGAGCGTCTGGCGCTGTGAAGCAGGGTTGCCAGATCTGCTTATTATAATTTCCCCGCAAGATTCTATTTGAAAATAGCCGATCTACCAGCTCACAACACGTCGCATCGCGACGCGTTGTGAGCTTGTAGATCTGCTATTTTCAAATAGCTGATATATATGTTAAAGTGCTCATGTGGCCCATCTTTCGCTTCTTTTGGGCTGGTTTTCCTAGACCTGTTTGCTTGTTTCTCTCACAGAATCTGGCAACACTGGGTGTGAGTGCGACATGGCCCTCAACACTGATTTGCGTGTAATGCGAGCAACAAAGGAAGTTTGGTCTCTGTTGTTGCATGCATGCACAGAGTATTTGTGGCATGTAAATGCCAGAATCGAAATATGTAAATGTATACAGTACCTAAACGCACACACACACACACACACACACACACATTAAAAACAGCTGCATAGACTGGCATGACTCATCTGTGTTTTGTGTGTGTGTGTGGGGGGGGCATGCTTGTCTTTACTATTCATAGATACAGTGCAGCCTGCGTTATGCCTGCAGTAGAATCTGTGACTGGGCCTGTTACATAACGTCATATTTTGGGGTTTTAACATCCTTAAGCTCAAAGCAAATACATCCCAGATCCATCTCTGAGAAGGTAGAGCGGCTTGACGCGAATGAACATAAGACCATAAGAGCTGCAGTTAATTATAAGTTAATGAAAGACCTGCTCTCTTTTTTAATGTTTTTATTTTTTGAATCATAAAAGCATCTCTTTGGAACTGCAGGGAAATGTAGATGTTTAACAGCACAAACAAAGAGAGCCCATTTTGCACAGAATTTGTTTATATAGCCATTAAGTGTGGGTTTATTTGATCTATTTTCCAATTGCAATTTAAAATAGATTTCTATCCAAAGAGCATATAAAAAGGGGGCACAGAGTAATTTCCATCTAAGCAAGATTAATTTCGCTATTAGAGTAACAAAGGCAATCCTTGCATTTTGGACGGTCGTAATGTAGGTGAGGAGACCAGAAACGGTGCGAAAAAACGTACAAAACTCTTCACTCGGACGCAATGGAATTGTTCTCTATATGTTTGAGGAGAGGAAAACGATGATGAGGATTTCCTGAATTCCCTCCGGCCGATGTGGACTCCCCTGGCAGATGATTCCCTCCCTCCATGTGAGCCTACATAAGGCTGCCACTACCCCTTGTGTTTGGAGGTCTGCTCATCCAACATGAGCCGGAGGAGAGAAGGAGAAGAACCAAGCTACAACCAGGCTGAGGTGGAGGTGGCAGAGAAAGTAGAGAGGATGCAAGATGAGGAGGAGAAAGAGAAGGTTGGGAACATGTTCATGATTAGCAGGAGACTGGCTACATCTTACATAACCAGGGTTCACAATCCATCCTTGTAAATTTGGGATAGTCTAGCTTTGGTCTAATGAGCTCTGTGAATGAGCTAGCCTCCATCTCCAGGCTTTTATTTGCCTTCGCGTTTTGCTCAAAAGGAAAGCCTGGACTAAGCTGTTGACATTCCTGGCATAGGAAGTGGGAGTCAACCTTTCATTTCCCCAGCCAACCACAGTGCAGTGGGCGTCGCTCCAAATGTTGTGACGCCAGGGCTCTCAATGCTGCACAATGGGGGAGGAGGAGGGGCGTGGAGCAGAGCGGGGGCGGGCGCACAGATCGGTGAACCAATAGGAGCCAACGGATGTTTCTCCGGAGATTTTGAATCCGCCCCTCTAGACCAGATATCAGACGTGCTGGGGCAGGCTATGAATGAGCTAACATTGACACAATAAAGACCATCCCACGGGCATGAGGAGTTTCAGCCACAACTCGAAGAGGTCTAAAAGTAATCATGGCATTTATAGGCCGTTTAGAGTGATTATTAGCCGTTTCAGAGAGATACGGTGCCTGTGCATTATCTGAATAGAGGACCTGAAGGATACTTCAGTGAGTGATAGCATTCTTTAGCGGACATTGAACTCTTCTGAGCCGTGCCCACGGTAAATAATTGATCGTGATTGAGTTGTACTCGCATTCTTTCTAGTATGATACAAAAAATACATTGGAGGTACAAGGTACAGCATTTAGACAGCATTTCACCGGCAAAGGCATATGCCAAAGTTGTATAAAAGTAAAGAACTAAGTCAAACAAGAGTGACCATGACACAGAGGATATTCAGTTTGCTGAAAGTGCAAAAATGTGGGAGCTAAAGTGTGTCTGTCTTGGGAGACTAATGTATTACCAGTCTATGGAACGGGTTTTGGCATACAGCAGTGTCCCGTGAAGAATAATTTGATTTGTAGAGCTAGGGGCCAAGTTTAACATAATATTTAGATTTTTTTTGTGTGCCTTAAAAGAAACCCAATGAATGCTTTGCATCAGGAGACCCGTAGCTTGTCCAGTTGTCTGATCTCATTTCTCTTTCGCTACAGATCAAATATCACCACGCCCAGAGTTCTGGCTCTATCAGCCAACATGCGACAGAATACTTCAAGCAAAAGAAAATGTCATCAGCACAGGATCTATGGTAGCACTGGGGAGTGGTGTCCAACTTTAATACGGTCAGCGAACGTTGACACCATTTTGAAAATGACCTTGATTTGTTCTAGCCAGCCAAATGGCTCTCTCCCAACAATAATTTAAAGAAAAGGGGAGAAAATGCCTTTGGCCAAGCTGGGCCAAGGGGCCATTGTGGACACAGGTTGTTGACCAAAGGCAATCTCCCCCATTGTGGCCAAATAGCCCTCAGAGATGTAAACATTACATGGAAGAATGGCCCACTGATCGGCCTCAGAGATTGCAAAGTGAAGGTCAATGGTTTGCCAAACAGCCCATCAACGGAGAGAGAGAGAGACTGTGTGTGTGTGTGTGTGTGTGTGTGTGTGTGTGTGTGTGTGTGTGACAAATTGAACCACCCAGCTCCAAAAGGGGCTTAAAAGTAACTGTCACAAGGGATAAGCTTGATCTCTCCACTGTCTCATACCTGTGGGTAAAACACACAGACAGTTGTGTGCTCCCCCAACACTATATATTCTCTCTCTCTCTCTCTCTCTCTCTCTCTCTCTCTCTCTCTCTCTCTCTCTCTCTCTCTCTCTCTCTCTCTCTCTCTCTCTCTCTCTCTCTCTCTCTCTCTCTCTCTCTCTCTCTCTCTCTCTCTCTCTCTCTCTCTCTCTCTCTCTCTCTCTCTCTCTCGGGCCGCAGGTGTTGCTGGTGATAACGGTGACCTACAAACCTCAGTCCAGTGACATGCATGGTCAGTTGCTTGTTTCACTGCTGTTATTCTGCATAAAGTCCATGCTGCCTTTAATCTGTAAACTTCAGAGGGGGCATTATGTTGAAGGATGGGACCGCAACAAAAGCATCTATCGATTTCTTGCATGGATAGCGTTTAAGATACACATTCTTTCATGCCGATACCTTTTCTTTGGCTCTCAAAAGACTCCAGGTCCAGCGTTTGCCTCGTATACTGTAACTGTCGACATATGGCACACTGCACACAGGGTTGCCAGATCTGCTTATTACTATTTCCCTGCAAGATTTTATTTGAAAATAGCCGATCCACAAGCTCACAACGCGTCGCATCGCAACGCGTTGTGAGCTTGTAGATCTGCTATTTTCAAATAGCTGATGCATATGTTAAAGTGCTTGTGTGGCCCATAGTCGCTTCTTTTGGGCTGGTTTTCCTAGACCTGGTTGCTTGTTTCTCTCACAGAATCTGGCAACACTGACCGCACAGTAGGTTTAGGTTAGGGCTAGTGCTTCCACAGTGCAACGGTAGCAACCAGGAAAATGACAGTGCAGTGTCTCAAGCATTGAGAAGTCCGTGGATTTGATGTTTGTAAAGCAAAACTACCATTTTCTTGTGACTTAATATATATTGTACAGGATACTGTTTTCAATTAAATGCATCTATAGTTGTTATACTTATTTATGGATTCTTCAAAGTTCATCGGCCACACATTGCCCACAGCAATTTGACATAAAAGCAATGTCACACATCTATTTGCAAGAATTTATGTCTTGTTACGTTTATTAGTATACTTCAACTTTACTTAAGCCCAGCAATTACCGCCTGTATAGCTTATAGAAGTTATTATGGCATAGTATGAAAGAGGACACGGGATATGTCACTTCACGTTTGCCAGAGAGTGAACACCATTTGCATAACTCACATGGTTGCAGATTTGCAATTTTGGACCCTGTGACACACTGCGCCATTCTGCGTGTAAATCCAATTCAAGGGATAAGAATACCTTGGTAGTTATAGAGAACAGCAAATTTCCCCTTGTTCACTTTTCCCCTCTCTCTTTCTCTCTCTCTCTCTCTCTCTCTCTCTCTCTCTCTCTCTCTCTCTCTCTCTCTCTCTCCCCCCTCCCAACACTCCCCTCAGGCTATATCTCTTAAATGAGAGGGGGAACATGAGAGGGGAAGAGAAGAGGACGAAAAAGGAGAAGAGGGAAAAGATAAAAGGAGAGAGTGATCAAGGAGAGTTGTGCCTCTTGCCTCCCGGTGTTGTGCACACTGGGCTGAATCTGCAGGCGACACGGCATCTACGAGTGATCAAAGAGCTTCCCTGCTTTGCTTTGCATACCTCAAACACTATCAATAATGCATTTTCCTGACCTACCTGGCAAGTGCCGTGCCGGAGTTGGCACGCCACACACACACACACACAGCCTGGCAGGGATCAGCACCATCTATGGAACAATTCAGGAAGAGAGACTGTACTGTAAGAGTTGATAGTTACCCCAGGCTAAGGCTGTGTGCTCAACTTTAAAATGTCCTCAGTAGAGCACAAAATGTCTTCAATAGACAAACTGCCACCTTGGTGGCAGTTTGTCTATTGTGTAGCGGTGCTTCTGTTGGCCAATAAAAGTTCATGATGCATTAGTGTAAACATGGGGTACTGACAATAAGTGGCCTCTGGAGTTTGACAACGGAACAGTGTTAACAGTTAATCAGTTGTTATTTGTTTTTATTCTCAAAGTACTGTGTTGTTATGTTAATCTGCTCATAAGTTATGTGCATTTGTAACAGGCCACACCCCTATCTGTGTTAACAGTTCATAGCTATTTGCTAACAGACAGACAGACTGACAGATGAACAGTCAGACAGACGGGAGTGAAAACATTAGCTCCTTGGTAATGTTTTCAGTAACACATTTTAACAACAAGCTTTTGAAAAGTTACAAATACAGTATAACAGAATTTAAAAATAGGTTTATTTCAAGTCCCCCGCAGGGATGAAGACTTGAGTATGGAAAGATGTAGTGGGTGTCAATTGTATGCCCACTGTGTACTACTGAAAGTTACAAAAATAACTTCACTGAATAGCTTTACCGTGCTGCACTCCATGTCTTACTTTTGGCAACACTAGCTTAGCCACTTTGATGTGTACTTTAATTGACTGCAACCATACAGAATGATGTTATCTCCATGGAAAATGCCTGGCTTTCCATAGAGATGGCATACTCGTTAGTTTTTTTTTAAACAGTAAAACTAGTGGGTTACTCAAAATAGGCTCTATTCACAGCAGCCATATTATGAAGACATTCACAGGTGTTACATTCTGGTCAAACAGAGTCAGGGTGCTGATATTGTGCATGTTGGCCCACTGGAAACACCCTGTTACACCAGTGGGTCTACAGTTGGGGTCCAGGGACCCTCATGGGCTTCCAAATGGACCCTTACGGGTCCATTTCATTCCATTTGTACACTCTCAGAGTTATGGGGGTCGTGGAAACCACTGTGCTACACTAAATGGAACAGAGCCTTCATTAGTATCATTGGTAACACCTGTGAAGGAAGTGATAATATGGCTGCTGTGCATAGAGCCTATCACGGTAGAAGGAGAAAAACGTTTTGCTCCATAATTGACAGTATAATACAACGTGGGAGAGGCCATGGAATCACAGTGTCTCCCTCACTAAGCATCTCCATCAGACATATAGCCATATACATCAGTGGTGGAAAAAGTACTAAGATGTTTTACTTAAGTAAAAGTACCAATACAGCAATGTAGAAATACTCTGTTACAAGTAAAAGTCCAGAATTCAAAATGTACTTGAGTAAAAGTACATAAGTATTGGTATAAAAATGATCGTAAAGTACCAAAAGTGAAAGTACTCGTTATGCAGAAGGTCCCATTTCACAAGTTTTCAAATATATAAAATGTATACAAATCCTTTGAAAATAGCAGATCTACAAGCTCACAACGTGAGCTTGTAGAACGGCTATTTTCAAATTGCCAAAGTTTAAATAGGGCTGAAGTGGTTTTGTAATAATAATCAAAATCTACAAAGTAACTCGTAACTAAAGCTTCAAATAATTGTAGTGGAGTAAATGTACAATATTTGCCTCTGAAATGTACTGGAGCAGAAGTAAAAGTATTGCAAATTGGATATACTCCAGTAAAGTAAAAAATATCTCCAAATTGTACTTAAGTACAGTACCTGAGTACATGTACTTAGTTACTTTCCACCACTGGCCAAATTCCAATAGCCAACTCTCACTCTGCTCACTCTGCTCACTCCACAATCGTTCCTCCAGCTTAACCCTGAAATAGTCTGTGTCCCAAATGGTAATTTGCTTTTGGAGGAGCCGAGACCAGGGAGAGAGTGAGCTCTCCAATCCGCTTGCAGCGGCTTTCGCTGAGTGTACAAACAACCAGTGTACACTCAAGCCTGTTCCCGTCCGCTCGCCGGAAGTGTTGACTGCCTATCTGTTTTATTATTGGATGGACCAGTCTCCTTGGGCTATGGGATGGAAACCATGACTACGCGTGTCATGGGTGATGGGGTTTAAAATGTCGTGCCGTGTCGCGGACTTCAAAGTGATGTTTTAGAGCCGACGAAACTTTGACCTGCGTGCTCATATCCTAAAATGTAAACATAGCGTGCCTAGAGTGCCATGTTTTGAACGGTCTGAGAGTAAAAGTGTTCCACTTGATTAAACTGCACTACTGCGGAGATACACACACACACACACACACACACACAACTATTTATACATAGTCTAAATAACCAAATTCAACAGTTGTTTCACAGCGGGATAGGATTTTACCACCTGGGGTTCACTACAGACATCTGTAGGACACGTGCCTTTTACATTGACGATACAACGCTGGGTGATGGTGCTGAGAGCCGAGAGGCTTCATTAGCAACACTAAGGTTTTATAACGTATTGGATACATAATAAAAGTCATAAATAATACATTTGGATGCAGCGCAGCCTGCTGCGTGTACAACAAAATGCACTGCTATATTCAATCAAAAAAAATGTGATTATTATTCGATTGCTTGATTCCTCCGGAGTCGGACTTGCGTGTAATCCCATCCTCCTCGCTCAGAGGCGCGAGTGGAGTGTGGAAGTTGGAATTTTGGAATTTGGCTAGTGATAATCAGGAATACAGATTGGAGTCAGGAGAGAGGCATGCTGGGAGTAACAATGTTATGTGTAGGTGTGTGTGGGTCACTGAAAATAAAGTGAGGAAACAAATGCATGCAAACACACATGTAGAACTCTATTCTATGCACAGCAGCCATATTGGGAATGAATTGGGCCCCTTCCTTACTTTCTTCGCAGGTGTTACCAATGATAGTAATTAAGGCTCTGTTCCATTTAGTGTGGCATAGTGGTTGTCTTATTTTCAAGGACCCCCATAACTCTGAGAGTGTACAAATGGAACCAAATGGACCCTTACGGGTCCATTTGGTTCCATTTGTACACTCTCAGAGTTAGACACCCACCATAAGGGGCCATTTGGGAACCAAAATGGAGTGTTTCTAGTGAGCCAACAACGATATCAGCACCCTGACCAGAATGGAACAGAGCCTTCATTAGTATCATTGGTAACACCTGTGAAGTAAGAAGAGGCCCAATTTCTTTCCAATATGGCTGCTGTGCATAGAGCCTATTGGCTTTGGGAACATACCAGTGCAAACACTCATGCACACATGACTAATTTGTTGAGTTTTAGCCATTCCTCCCTTGCTCACAGTCCTGTATAGCAGTGGTTCAGAGCCTCTGCCTGAATACCAAAAGCCTTATATCTCCCCCGGGCGAAGAGAAATTCCCTCTTAGGCTAGTGGTTAAGATGCTTGGCCTGGCAGGGTAAAATCCCAGGCATTACAGATACAATTTTCCTGTACCTTATTTATCTTGGACTAAATCAATACTGCATAGTAGCTCTGATGATTCATAATGTGCACTTTGGTCTGCATTAGCTACAGTAGGATAGGAATTCAATACTATTTCCTAATTGCCATATAAAGGACGATAAACTATAAGGAATGTGAACTGCCTTGACCTTGCCACAATTAGCTGCCATCCAACCGTGAGGCCAAAACCACAACAATTAGCATAATTTGTTTCCTTTATGGCCAGAGGGATTTAGAATTGAAAACAGTACAGGTAGTAACTGAAAGGGTTTATTCTCAATAGGCCTGAATGCACTGTGATATCTGCATTATCTTGACAGAGAGGACACACAATAAAACAGCTACTGTACCTGAAGAGTCACTCCTTTTCAAGCAAGATCATTGTCAATTTAAGGGCGGTTAAAGATTTACATCATTGGCTCTTAACATTTTGGCATCTTTATAGGCCTAGGCCAGTGGTTCTCAACCTTTTCAGGCCGTGACCCCCCCAAATAATCATATTTGAACAGGGGACCCCCCATTTTGGTTGACTCCGCTCCACAGATACATATTGTGAAAATAGCAGATCTACAAGCTCACAACTGTTACCAAGTGGGATTGTGTATAGGCATTTTAGTCAGTGAAAAACCCTTTACATGTCATAGATCGACCAGGAGGCAGGCTTGCAGGTAAAATAATATCATTTATTCCAGGCCTGGACAACAATAAGTGAAATAACAAAAGAAATAAACAACTCAAAACTCAACAGAACATAACTAACAGAGAGGTAAGGTGTCAGCCTCTCCCCATGGCAGCCCACACTCAACTGACCAGCTTTCCTTCAGCTCTCCTTTATATAGTCTAACAGACCCCACCCATGGCTACAATCAACCAACCCGTGCATTCAAAAATCCACCCAGGCTGCTCCCCATGTAGCATTAATCAGCTCCTCAGGCTTCAAGGCAGCTTCCCCTTTACAGCATCTGATAAACAGATAAACACAGGTATATTAGATTCCATGTCACAGCAGAATGTGCACCTTCTGTGTGACTGAGAATCTACAAGTTATACAATACAGCATAATATACAATGACTGTGTAACATTAGTACATTAATCAAGCTACTCTGTCACATTTCTTACCCCCTCTCCTTCTGGGTTGTGCATACCTGGTACACGTGACAGATAGTCAGCAATGATGTTTCTACTACCTGGACAGTACTCAATAATAAAGCGGTATGGCTGAAGAGCCAGACACCAGCGCAGTATTCTTGAGTTTTGACTCTGCATGGAATGCATCCACTTCAGGGCTCGATGGTCGGTTTGAAGCATGAACTCCCGTCCGAGCAGATAATATCTGAGGGAATCCACTGCCCACTTTATGGCGAGACCCTCCTTCTCGATAGTAGAGTACTTTCTTTCTCTGTCGAAGAGCTTCCTGCTCAGAAACAGAATGGGCCTCTCTTCTCCAGGCTCTCCTTGGGCTAAAACAGCACCTAAGCCAACATCAGAAGCATCCACTTGTACAAGAAACTTATTATTGAAATCAGGGCTCTTCAGGACAGGATCTTGACATAATAATTCCTTTAACTTTCTAAAGGCTTCCTCACATTCTTCAGTCCACTGAAGATGGGAGGAAGTAGTCTTCTTAGTGAGATTAGTTATTGGTGTAGCCAGTGTGGCAAAATGAGGCACGAATCTTCTATACCAGCCAATTAAGCCAAGGAATGACCTTACTTGCCTCTTGGTTTGCGGTCTTGGTATTCCTCGGATGGTCTCCAACTTCTCCACCAGCGGCTTGATGTGACCATGCCCGATGCGGTACCCCAGGTATTTTACCTCCTCCTGTGCCCACGAGCATTTCTTTTGGTTGATGGTTAACCCTGCTGTCTGAAGCTTCTGGAGGACCTGCTGAAGATGATGGAGATGCTCTTGCCATGACTCACTGTAGATTATTACATCATCAAGATATGCTGCTGCATATTGTCCACAATCAGCTAAAACAATGTCCATGAGTCTCTGAAATGTAGCAGGTGCCCCATGAAGACCAAAAGGCATCACAGTATACTGATACAAGCCAGTAGGTGCACGAAAAGCTGTATATGGTCGACAAGCAGTGGTGAGTGGGACCTGCCAATATCCCTTACAAAGGTCTAATGTGGTCATGTATTTAGCTTTGCCTAACCTTTCAAGCAGTTCGTCGATTCTGGGCATTGGATAAGAGTCAAAACAGGAAACAGTGTTCAATTTACGAAAGTCTGTGCAAAATCGAACACTTCCATCTTTCTTCGGAACCAAAAGAACAGGACTTGACCACTCACTTTTTGAAGGCTCTATTATGCCCATTTCCAACATGGTTGCTACCTCCTTCCTCAATGACTCCACCATTCTCTCAGGAACACGGTAGGGCCTCTGCCGGATTGGTGTAGGAACCTTCAGAACAATGTCATGACTGATAACCTCTGTGTGTCCTGGTCTCTCCTGGAAGAGAGGAAGGAACGACTTCTGCACCTGAGTCAGCTGTTGTTGTTGCTCCTCACTCAGATGTTCAGGAGCCTCAATGGCACCCCCTTGAGGTCGAACTGGTTCCATGTCAGACTCATCATCATCTCCATCCTCTGCTACCCGCACCATCATCACTGGTTTTGCTGGTGGGATAACATCTCTCTCCTTGAACACTCTTAGCAGGTTAACATGCAAAATTTGCCTCTGGCGTTTCCTTTCTGGGCACAGGATTTCATAAGTTACTGGTCCCACTTTTCTAGACACAATATAAGGGCCTTGCCATTTAGCAAGTAACTTAGATGTACCGGAAGGAAGCAGTAACAATACCTTCTGCCCAGGTTTCAGTTCTCTCTCTCTAGCATGTTTGTCATACCACACCTTTTGCTTGGTTTGGGCCTCTCTCAGGTGTTCTTGGGCCAGGTGTCTCATCTTTTCCAACTTGTCTCGCATTTGGAGGATGTAGGACGCAACACTGCACTGGGCTGGCTCTCCAGCCACCCAACTTTCCTTGAGTACGTCCAGGGGCCCCCTAACCTGTCTGCCATAAACCAACTCAAAAGGGGAAAAACCAGTCGAAGCCTGTGGAACCTCTCTGTATGCAAAAAGGAGGAAAGGAATCCATTTATCCCAATCCCTACCCGTCTCATCCACAAACTTTTTTAGCATGCTTTTCAGTGTACCATTAAAACGTTCAACCAACCCATCAGTTTCGGGATGATAAGGTGTAGTTCTAATGCCTGTGATGCCTAGCTGCTTGTACAACATTTTCATCAGAGTTGACATGAAATTAGCACCCTGGTCAGTTAATATTTCCACAGGAACACCAACTCGGGAAATCAGATCTATCAGACATCGGACCACGTGTTTGACTTGGGTAGAGCGTAATGGATATACTTCTGGGTATCTAGTCGCATAATCACAGATTACAAGAGCGAATCGATGCCCAGAACTACTTTTAACCAATGGTCCAATTATGTCCATACCAATACGCTCAAATGGTGTGCCAATGATTGGTAAAGGTTGTAACAGTCCCCGATCTGATTTGCGAATTGGTGCTACTTTTTGACACTCTGTACATGTCCTACAGTACTCCTGAACATCCTGATAGAGTCTAGGCCAATAGAATCTCCGACTGATTCTGTCATAGCTTTTCTGTTGGCCTAGATGTCCTGCCCACGGAATGTGGTGTCCCAAATTTAGAATTAGCTGATGAAATGATTTAGGAACAACCAATCTAGGTACCTCACTGTCTGCATTGTACAAAAGGTTAGCTTTGAGAATGTATTTATCACCAATGAGATTAGCTCCATTAACAGGTTCACCATCTACCTCACATACCTTAGTAAACAAAGGTTGTAGCAAAGGATCTGATCTCTGCAGCTCCTTAAAGTTGTCAGGGACTTGCCACTGTGGATCAAGCAGAGTGGTCTCAGGATCTGGAGCAACCGAGACTGGATCCTGCACCCTTGCTTTCCCCACATGCTTGTCATGGCGGCGCTGCCGCTTATCCTTCCTAACCTTTGTGCCACCTTCAAAAAGACCTGGGTGGATGTCAGGAAGGGGTTGCAAACCTTTGGACTGAGACCTAGTAACCATAGCACATAACTTGGGTACAGACTGAACAAGGTTAGTTAGAACTGGTAGATCATCCCCCAATATGACATCATATGACAGTTGATCAACCACCCCCACCCTCATCATGTACGCTTGACCATCAACCACAATATTCACAACAGCAGTAGGATACATTTGTTCTTTCCCATGAACACACCCCAAACCTACTAGTTCCCCAAAGTTCAAAGACTCATTATCTACAAACTTTGCTTTCACCAGTGTCTGGGAACTACCTGTATCTAACAGTGCTTCAGCATCCTGCCCGTTAACAAGAACTGAGGTTAAATATCGGGATTTGGCCCTTGAAATCTGCATAGTGGGCTGAAACTCTGGTCTAGGAACATAGCACATATTAGCCTCTTTAGGTTTTTTAAGTGGACACAAAGCTGCCTTGTGCCCTGGTTGATGACAATAGAAACAGATAAGAGCCCCAGTGCCATAGTTAGACCTTGTCCCACCCCCTGTATCCCGCTTGGGTAGAACCTCATCACCTTTGGACCCCTCTGATTTAACCTGCCCCACAGTCACCTTGTTGGGTCGAAATGGCTCTCGAGGTGGCTCCCGATGTGCAGCCATATACCTCTCAGCCAGTTTTGCCGCTTCCTCCCCCGTCTGTGGTTGATGCTCTTTCACCCACATTCGGACATCTGGGCGGAGAACACGCAGGTACTGTTCCAGGATCAAAGTCTCGGCCACCTGCTCCTTCGTCTTGGTCTCTGGTCGCATCCACCTTCGGTAGAGTCCCTTCAACCTATTGTAGGTCTCCCTGGTCGACTCTCCTGTTGGTAGAGTATTGGATCTGAATCGTTGGCGGTAGGTCTCTTCGGTCACATCGTACTTGGCAAGTACAGCAGCTTTGATGTCGGAATAGAGGTGGGACCGCTGCTCGTCCATGCTGGCATAGGCCTCCAAAGCTTTGCCCGTGAGGAGGGTGACGACACGAGCAGCCCACTCGTCATGATTCCACCCCCAGGTCCTGGCGATGCGCTCGAAGCGGATGAAGAAGCTTTCGACGTCTTCACCCTCACTGAAGTTTGGAATCTTGGCTCTGTCGTACCGGTGGATGGGCTGCTGCTGCTCCGGCTGGGCAGGCTGCGGCGTTGTCCTATGGCTGGGCGGCTGACGTTGCTGAGCTGGAGTGGGCAGGGCAAACAGACTCTGGTGACTGGCTGATTCTTCAGTCACCCAGTCCTGTTTGGATTTTTGGGGAGCAGCCTGGGTGGATTTTTGAGACACAACATATTTCAGATCTTCAAGCCCATCAAACAGCATTTTCTCATGTTTTTGTTGCTTATACATGAATTCTCTCATTTCATTCATAAATTGTTGCCCAAAAGGAAGGGTCTCCGGTGAAGAGTAAGGAGAAGTACTTAACTCAGCTGTGCTGTGAATTTCCACTGGTGCCACTTTCGGCCTTACGGAAGGCTGTTCAACCTCTGGCTCTCGATTCAACTGCTGGTCTGCCACTGCTTGGCCTTCACCAGTCAGCACTGATGCCATGGCTCCTCCATCCCCCGACTCAGCGACTGGCTCCTCCATCTCCTCCTCTAGTCCCTCACCATTTTTGGTGAACGGCTCTGGGTTTTGCCGGGTAGGTCTGCCCGGTCGGCCACGCCCTCGTAGAGACATTTTAGGTGCTTTTCCACTGACTGTTATTGCTCCTTGGAAGCTTTACAATCCCACCACTGCCACCATTTGTTACCAAGTGGGATTGTGTATAGGCATTTTAGTCAGTGAAAAACCCTTTACATGTCATAGATCGACCAGGAGGCAGGCTTGCAGGTAAAATAATATCATTTATTCCAGGCCTGGACAACAATAAGTGAAATAACAAAAGAAATAAACAACTCAAAACTCAACAGAACATAACTAACAGAGAGGTAAGGTGTCAGCCTCTCCCCATGGCAGCCCACACTCAACTGACCAGCTTTCCTTCAGCTCTCCTTTATATAGTCTAACAGACCCCACCCATGGCTACAATCAACCAACCCGTGCATTCAAAAATCCACCCAGGCTGCTCCCCATGTAGCATTAATCAGCTCCTCAGGCTTCAAGGCAGCTTCCCCTTTACAGCATCTGATAAACAGATAAACACAGGTATATTAGATTCCATGTCACAGCAGAATGTGCACCTTCTGTGTGACTGAGAATCTACAAGTTATACAATACAGCATAATATACAATGACTGTGTAACATTAGTACATTAATCAAGCTACTCTGTCACAACAACGCCTCGCGTTGCGAGGCGTTGTGAGCTTGTAGATCGTCTATTTTCCAATGTGTTGTCTCTTTCTTATTATTATTTGACAATTTGGCCAATGTTTTATAGTTTGTTGATTACTTTTGTTGCAGTAACGGTCTTTTTCTTTTCTCTGTTTTTTTTTTAGGTATTAAAAAGGTCTTTAAAGTTCTTAAATTGTCACTTCACTATCATCTGGGGACCCCCAAAAAATCATGTGGGGACCCCCCCCGCCTGGGGGTCCCGAGTCCCGACCCACATGTTGAGAACCACTGGCCTAGGCTACCTCTTATTACATCTTGAGGATTATTTTGTAATTTGTTTAACTATAGGCTCTATTCACAGCAGCCATACAGCAGACATTCACAGGTGTTACCAATGATACTAATGAAGGCTCTGTTCCATTCTGGTCAAACAGAGTCAGGGTGCTAATATTGTGCATGTGGAAACACCATTGGGTCTACAGTTGGGGTCCAGGGACCCTCATGGGCTTCCAAATGGCCCCTTACAGGTGTGTAACTCTGAGAGTGTACAAATGGACCCGTAAGGGTCCATTTGGTTCCATTTGTACACTCTCAGAGTTATGGGGGTCGTGGAAACCACTGTGCTAGACTAAGGAACAGAGCCTTCATTAGTATCATTGGTAACACCTGTGAATGTCTTCATAATATGGCTGCTGTGAATAGGGCCTATTGAGTGAAGAATTTCAACTAAGAACTAAATTTGGAACGAGCCATTAAAACAGACTTGGGCCTTTGTGGTTTCTTCTGGAAGGAGAGTGTTTGAGTTTCATATCAGAATATGAGTTTCATATCAGAATATGAGTTTCATGCCAGAGAAAGTAGAGGGTAAACAGCTGTCCCTTGACGTGATACCTTGACATTTTGAATTATTGTGGTGCATCATTTCTCTCTGCCAGCCACTTGTCACATAGCGAGGAAAAGGTTTCTGAGGGGGAAAAAAGTTTCTTATCATTGGTTGAGTTCTTCACTGAAACCAGTGGTGGAAAAAAGTACTCACATTTTGTACTTAAGTAAAAGTAGCAATACTGCGCAATGTAGAAGTACTCTGTTACAAGTAAAAGTCCGGAATTCAAAATCGACTTGAGTAAAAGTACAAAAGTATTGGTATCAAAATGTACCTAAAGTACCAAAAGTAAAAGTACTAAAATGTTTGAAAATAGTAGATCTGCTTGTAGATCTGCTATTTTCAAATAGCCTAGGTATAAAATAGGGCTGAAGTGGTTAATGTATGTTTCATAATGTAATAATTTATATCTGCAAAGTAACTAGTAACTAGAGTTTTCAAATAATTGTAGTGGAGTAAAAGTACAGAGTGCCTCTGAGATGTATGGAGTAGAAGTAAAAGTATTGGAAATTGGAAATACTCAAGTAAAGTACAAATACCTCAAACATGTACTTAAGTACAGTACTTAAGTAAATGTACCTAGTTACTTTCCACCACTCAGTGTCTACTGTAGTAATATTTTTGAGGTCGACAGCTAAAGCCTGAGTTACACTTTGTTACAGCATGTGCACGTGTGTGAAAATAGCCGATCTAAAAGCTTGTAGATCGGCTCTTTACAGTGCATGACAACCACGCACAACTACAGTAAGTATAATAACGGCTTAGCCAAATGCCACAGAAATGTGTTCTTACAGAAGGCAGATGTTGGTGGTGTTGGGGGGGAAATATCTGCCTGTATTGCTCAATACAGTAATTGGATTAGCAGCTACACACAGTTGAAGTTTCGATCCAGCTCAAGGATGTGGGTTAAACTTTTGAAAATTCAGTGGAAGAATGTCCTTTGTGTATCAGTAGCTATTAGTGCCAAAATGATGTAAATGATATATATATATTTATATATATATATGCATTTCATCCACCCAACAAAAAACAAGGCAGTTTAGTTAATTGACTCCTAGCCATTTTAGTGGCGACGTCATGCACCATCCCATCACACCACTTCCCACAGACAATTATTGTTTTATTGTTTATATTAATTCATTACTTCTAGCATCATACACACTTATTGCTACATGATCCCTCAGAATGTGTGTATGAAAGCTAAAGCTATATATTATGGCCAACATCAAAACTACTAGAAAAATTACTACCCATAGCTAAAACCTACCGTAATCAGACACATCACAAACTAAGCCACTTGTAGGCCACCAAATGAATAAGAGAACTGATAAATTACAGCATTAATCTTTATCAAACCATAGAAGTTCAATGCACAGTATGCTGTGTCAAGCTTGCTAGCTTGAACAGAAGCTGCCGCGGTTTGAAAGAAAAATGGCAAATGACTTTGAACATTGGAATTCTTCTATTGGAAGCCTTCATTTCTGCAAGAGACAGAGACACGCTCCCAAATATGTGAATTAATACAAAAGGCATTCTGTCACACTCTGAAACCTTCATTATCAGCCACACAACGCAAAAGGCATCACGCCTGCCTTCAACTCCATAGGCAAAAACAGAGTCACTGAACATGATCAATTGCTACCCTGCCTTTGGGTACCAATACAACAACATTAGAGCAATAGTCTGGATCAAAAAAAGGGCTGTAGTTGAGTTTCATGCGAGGGGAAGTAGAGGGGAATCAGTTGTCCCTTGAAGTGACGCCTTGACATTTTGAATAATTTGAGTGCATCATTTCTCTTCCTGTGAGCCCTGTGGCTCATCATCGCTGACCTTGACCACCAAATTGTACCACATGACATACCATAGATCAGTTAGAGAGCTTAATGCATGATGTTTCACAGCCTTGTGACCTCGTTACAATACTGATGCAATCGCGTTGCGACTCAACTAGGCTAATTCGTATCCACACAACACAACACAGATAATGCCACGCAAAAAAAAACAGGCAGTCTACCTAGCCACCTTCTTATAGAGATCATCGTCTTATTTCCAGACTTCTTCAGTTGTGTAGCCAACCTGATGGCCAGGGCGGATTTTGGCAAGACATACAGAATGGACACTTGGCATCACGTCTGGCTCATTATGCACTTTTCCAGTGTTTTATCTCTCAAATACCACTCTGGGTGTGTCTAGGGCAGGGGTCTTCAACGTTTTCAGGCCAAGGACCCCCTAGCTGAGAGAGAGATGAAGCAGGGACCCCCTCTATATCGTATAAAATAGTGTTTCAGATTAAACTTTTTTTGTTTACTTGGTCTGCTCTTTTCTCCCTCTACACCAAACGCCTCTTTGCCAAAAATAGCAGATCTACAAGCTCACAACGCCTCGCAGCGCGAGGCGTTGTGAGCTTGTAGATCTGCTATTTTTGTCTAAAGTTCTCCTCAGAAAAGGGATGCTGTAAGGTTCAAGTGGTTAAGGTAAAAAAAAAAATTACACAAATATTTGGCGGACCCCCTGTAGTAACTCTGAGGACCCCCTAGGGGTCCCGGACCCCCTGTTGAAGACCCCTGGTCTAGGGAATTTAAATATCTTGGACATATCCTCTCAGAGGATCTCAGGGATGACAGTGACATCCAACGACAGTGTCGCAAAATATATGCCCAGGCCAACATGCTTTTAAGGACATTTGTGTTCTGTAAATGTTTAGAGCATATGTCACCCCCCCCCCCTGTATACAGCTCATCTATGGTCCTCTTACAGAGTGAAAAGCATGCAGAGGCTCAGTGTGGCATACAGCGATGCCATGAGGTTACTTCTACGTGTTCCACGTTGGCATGGTGCCAGTCAAGTTGTTTACTTCTGTTGGTGTGCCCACTGTGCCCACCTGTGAGGCACTGTTGAGGAAACTGATGCAGTGGCTCTAACCAACCCAGTGAAGAGCTGTTATTGGGTCACGGCCATGCTTCGCAAGCACTGGCTCAGCAGCCTGCTGCTGATTAGGTAAGATTGCACTATAGTACTTTTATTGCACTATTGTACTTTATAAAATCTTTTTTTCCCATGTTGTATGTCTCCTATGTTATCTTTATGTGCTATGGACTTATGTCTGAAATGAAGATTATATATACACCAGACCCTTGTCTCATAACCTCTAGCTTGAACAGCAGCCACAACTTTAAGAAAATAGCAAATGAACATGAATGATGAAGAATTTAGCATTAGCCTTGAATTCTGAGAAGAGAAAGAGAGAGAGAGAGAGAGAGAGAGAATAAATAAATACATATTGGTCAAGAGGAATAAGCCTACATGAACTGAGAGGCGTTACCACCCTGCCACGCTGAAAACCTACACCAGACATATTGTAGATTCACATCAGCCTTCAATTACCAAGCCAGGAGCAGTGACAGAATGTGTTCCACTGCCACCCACACGTTGGGCCCCAATATGACCACAGTAGAGTAACAAGAAATTAGACACACCATAGACCTGACAATGACAGACCTGATATTCTTCTGACATCTTCAGTTGTGGAACTGATGGCCAGGTGATCAGATTTTGGAAGCGGCGCCAGTTGTCCCCTGAACTATACTTACCCCCAGACACACATTTTCAATTAATACAACACTGCCATGCTCAGCACTTAAAACAGTATGAGACGCACACGTCATCACCGACTGCATACATGCCCACTATGCTGTATACAGTCCTGTGCCAGGTTCAGAAAAGCACTCTACCGTTGCATTAAGGTGCTAAATAACCCATTAAAGCTTGAGGTTACATCACTTTACAACAAACAAACACATGCCACATGCAACAGTGGGGCTTAAGCCATACCACATTTTTCTCACACAAACTCAAAGCATTTGAGACGGCATCGCAAAACTCTTGCAAATGAATTAAATGCCGTTTAGAAATGCATTTTCACTTCTATGTGAATTGATTTTATTTGATTACTTAAGAACGGACAAACAAAGGGGGAAAAATAACACTACAATGCATGCCTACCCGCATGGCACAAATCGTGCACGATGTCTCGCACACACACACACACACACACACACACGATCTAAGAGTTCAGCGCCATGGACAGCGGTCATGTCATTTTGGAACCCGCTTCCACAAACCCGCCATGCCCGGCGGCCACACAGTCCTGACATGAAATAAAGGTCGTTGTGAAGAGTCCTCCGGCGGTCCCGAGGCCCCTGGGGGGCAATTGACCCATCAGCCTGACCAAAGCTTCACCCCCCTGAACATACTGTACATACAGTACCACTCTGTCACAAGTCTAAATCTACAACAGTCACACACAGTACAACAGATTCACATGAGCCTTCTTCAGTTCCCAAGCCAGGAAAAGTCACCGTTACATGTCACATGTTTCACTGGCATCCAGTATGCCCCAGTATGACAGCAATAGAGCAACAAATTAGTATACACAGCATAGCACTGACAATGACAGGAAACAGCAGCACAGAGAAGGAGGGGGGGATGGGTTTCTTTCTACCTTAAGTTGTTTTCTTCACTTCATATTCTTCTGACTTCTTCAGTGGTGTACCTGATGGCGAGGATCAGATTTTTTGAATCCATGAACCCCTGGGCAATAGCCTATGCCACTGTTTCTAAAAGAAAAAATCACACCCTGTGTGAAGGAAGCGGTGCCTTTGGGGCGGGCCTTAACTCATTTCAATGCGTCCCTATTGGTGGTCTGAGTCCACTTACCAAATTTGTACTTGGGAGCATGCTGCAAACTGGAATGATGGCTGTTTAAAGCGCAGCCAATGGGCAGACAGAGGGGGTGGGGCTTAAGTAATGACAGTTAGTCCCTATTGCTGGCTTTAGTCCATGTACAAAATTTGTACTCCATAGCATGCTGCGAACTTAGTTATGGCTGTTTGAAGGCCAGCCAATGGGAAGACAGAGGGGGCGGGGCTTCAGCAATTCATGCTGGTCCCTATTGGTGGTCTAAGTCCACATACCAAATGTGGACTTGGTGGCATGCTGCAAACTGGAGTTATAGCTGTTTAAAATCCCGTGCTCATCCCGTGCTCATACGGGCGCGGGGGGTCCCTGGACCCCTCTTTGATAACTTCATCAATTCATGCTCGTGCCTATTGGTGGTCTAAGTCCACATACCAAATGTGGACTTGGTGGCATGCTGCAAACTGGAGTTATAGCTGTTTAAAATCCCGTGCTCATCCCGTGCTCATACGGGCGCGGGGGGTCCCTGGACCCCTCTTTGATAACTTCATCAATTCATGCTCATGCCTATTGGTGGTCTAAGTCCACATACCAAATGTGGATTTGGTGGCATGCTGCAAACTGGAGTTATAGCTGTTTAAAATCCCGTGCTCATCCCGTGCTCATACGGGCGCTGGGGGTCCCTGGACCCCTTTTTGATAACGTCATCAATTCATGCTCGTCCCTATTGGTGGTCTAAGTCCACATACCAAATTTGGACTTGGTGGCATGCTGCAAACTGAAGTTATAGCTGTTTGCTTCTTTGCCGTGCTCATCCCGTGCTGAAACCGCCGGACGGACGGACATACAAAAGTCAAAAGCCACGTATAGAGCGGTTGGCACCGCTAAAAAAAATCACACCCTGTGTGAAGGAAGCGGTGCCTTTGGGGCGGGCCTTAACTCATTTCAATGCGTCCCTATTGGTGGTCTGAGTCCACTTACCAAATTTGTACTTGGGAGCATGCTGCAAACTGGAATGATGGCTGTTTAAAGCCCAGCCAATGGGCAGACAGAGGGGGCGGGGCTTAAGTAATGACAGTTAGTCCCTATTAATGGTTTAAGTCCATGTACAAAATTTGTACTCCATAGCATGCTGCGAACTTGAGTTACGGCTGTTTGAAGGCCAGCCAATGGGAAGACAGAGGGGGCGTGGCTTCAAGAATTCATGCTGGTCCCAATTGGTGGTCTAAGTCCACATACCAAATGTGGACTTGGTGGCATGCTGCAAACTGGAGTTATAGCTGTTTAAAATCCCGTGCTCATCCCGTGCTCATACGGGCGCGGGGGGTCCCTGGACCCCTCTTTGATAACTTCATCAATTCATGCTCGTGCCTATTGGTGGTCTAAGTCCACATACCAAATGTGGACTTGGTGGCATGCTGCAAACTGGAGTTATAGCTGTTTAAAATCCCGTGCTCATCCCGTGCTCATACGGGCGCGGGGGGTCCCTGGACCCCTCTTTGATAACTTCATCAATTCATGCTCGTGCCTATTGGTGGTCTAAGTCCACATACCAAATGTGGATTTGGTGGCATGCTGCAAACTGGAGTTATAGCTGTTTAAAATCCTGTGCTCATCCCGTGCTCATACGGGCGCTGGGGGTCCCTGGACCCCTTTTTGATAACGTCATCAATTCATGCTCGTCCCTATTGGTGGTCTAAGTCCACATACCAAATTTGGACTTGGTGGCATGCTGCAAACTGAAGTTATAGCTGTTTGCTTCTTTGCCGTGCTCATCCCGTGCTGAAACCGCCGGACGGACGGACGGACGGACGGACATACAAAAGTCAAAAGTCAAGTGTAGAGCGGTTGGCACCGCTAAAAAACATTCAAGGAAGCACAGTTAGAGATACTGTTGACCACAGACCCACATTTAATTGAGTCACCCCTGCAAAATAATATAAGTGCAGACCAGTCGAGTGCTCCAGTATTTTATTTGGGTATAGTCTCTCCTGAAGTGCCCAGGTATCATTCTCTCTGACCTATGTAATTGATCTTTGGGACCCCAATCTACAATGTAAAATCCTTAGAGTTATTTAACTCTGAGGGTGTACAAATGGAACCAAAATGGCCCCATAAGGGTCCCCCGGTCAATTTGTGTACACTCTCAGAGTTACAGACCCAACCCGTAAGGGCCCATTTCAACTATCAATCATTCAGCTGGGGACCCCATGGAACCCCCTCAAGGACCCTGGGGGACACCTGACCGCACAGAACCACTGGTCTATGCCAGTGGTTTCCAAACCAGTTTATTTTGGTCCCCAGATGATTAGCTGTGTGCAACATTGTTTTCTCACTCAACAGTAAACAGACTAAGATACAGTAGAAGTGTATCAGGGTGTCTACACATTTCTGAAGTTTCAATTAATGGACTTTAATATACTCAAACTCAAACATTACGCAAGAAAGAGGAAAACTTTGTGAAAATAGCCGATCTACATTGTGAGCTAGTAGTTTGGCTATTTTCTCAATATTTATCTGTGAAACCGAGTCAAACTAAATGTAATGCCTCAACTCCTACATTCCAAGTGCTAGTCAGGGTGGGGGGTCCCCAGTTCAAATAATATGGTTATTTTGGGGGGGTCACGGCCTGAAAAGGTTGAGAACCACTGCATGGTCTTGGTCTAGGCCACTCATTGCACAGACAGCCCTCTACACACAACGTTCAAATGATATGCCATGGCTGTGCTTAGTATGGAATGAGAGAAATAAAGCCGACCTGACAGAGCCCTAGAAGTTCACAGCATGGCATGTTATGTCAGAGAGGCAGAACATATAACATCTAGCTCAAACAGCAGCCACAGCATTTTTAAAGAAAATATCAAACTCACGCAGTGTTGAAGTGACCAAGAGCCAGAGACATGAGGTACACTACATAGCCACCCTGTCAACAACAACAACAACTCACTTCTTTCAACAGCAGCCATACAACACACATGCCCATAATTCCAGAAAGAGCCAGCAACCGTCACTGAACATGATTCATTGCCACCCAGCTCTATTGCTGTCATATTGACAGCAATAGCCTGAATCAAATCAGTTATCCACAGCATAGCAGCACACAGACTATGACAGGCAGCACACAGGCCACTGTATAAGAACACGGTGCCTACCTGTTAAACTGCCTTCATCTTGACATCTGTGCAGCACATTCCTTGATCAGGTCAGTAATCCACTTTGACTTTCTGCTGCGAGTCAGTCAATGGACATCAAAGGTGGGAAGATGAAGCCTCTCTTGAACCATTGTGGATTTATCTCAAACTTATTTTCCTTTTTTTTAACAGCGCCAACTTCGAGAAAGAGGGCTCACACACTTGCTTTTGTGATGGTAACAGCCAGTGGTCGGAAAAAGTACTAAAATATTTTACTTTTAGTACTTAGTACGACTGCGTCGCATAAAGACGCATATTGTGAGCTTGTAGATCGGCTATTTTCAAATGGCCGAAATGTATACAGGGCCTGAAGTGGTTAATGTTTTGTAATAATAATCAAAATTTACAAAGTAACTAGTAACTAACATTTTCAAATAATTATAGTGGAGTAAAAGTATAATAATGTACGTGTTTCTGAGATGTAGTGGAGTAAGAGTAAAAGTATTGAAAGTTGGAAATACAGTAATGTAAAAATACCTTAAAATTGTACTTGAGTAAATGTACTTAGTTACTTTACACCACTGTACGTTTCAACGTTATAAAACATAGCCTGTATTCACCTTATGCCAGCTAGAGGAGTAGGGGGAACCCCATATCAACATGTTTCCTGTTTACATGGTAGTGTTGCCATGTCTGATTATAATAAGCGATTTTGGGCTTGTTTTTAAAGTCTAGTTGCTTATTTGGCCTTGCTTCCTAATATTGTTTAAACCAGTGGTTCCCAAATGTTTTCATGTCAAGGAACCCCCAGATTATTATGTATTTGCCCGTGGACCCCCCTCTGAATATAATTTGTGCCCCCATACAAGATGTGTGTAGTTCAACATACATTTAAAAATATTCAAAATATTTCTTAAATAGCAGATTATTTTATTGCTGTAAATGTTAGCATCGTTGCTTCTTTTGGACTTGTTTTAATAGACCAGGCCACTTGTTTCTCTTGCAAAATCTGGCAACACTGCTGAGTGATGATTAATTCATTAACAATTTAACATTGCGCAATTTGTGCTGCTTGTATAGTTGTTGTAGCCTATGAGGTTATGAGTGAGTGAAAAATACGCGCCGAAGACTAAAAACCCACCTAAAGGCACCCGCTTCGCCAAACCAGGAATGTGAGTGGACAAACTTTTTTCACCCGCCCAGAGTGAAAAACAAATCTTCATGTGCACGAGCGAAGGGTCTGTGCGCTGCCAGTGAGAACAGCTGCATTCATTAACATGGAGCGGAAGAGAAGGAGTGTCCGTGCGCGTGCCTGGAGGAGATCGCACTTGATTAAATCAGCATTAAAGGAGCACTTAACTCATTTTCAACCCCATATAATGGGTCCACACTAATGCTCATTATGGCACAATAAGATGGCACAATTTCCACCTATTCACTCCGCATCTCACTGGTGGGCTTTGGACAGTTCAGAAACCTGTCTAGGCCTACCAATGACATCATCAATGGGGATTCCAAGCTAATGGAAACTGCAGTCTATACAGTATGACCAAACCTGCCTGCCGATGATGTCACTGGTAGGCAGGTTTCTAAACTGTCCACAGCCCTCCTGTGAGACAAAGAGCAAGTAGTAGACAGTTAATGGGCTAAAACTGAGTTGAAACAATTCTGAAATGTTAAAAAATAACAGCTTCACAAAACCAATGCAAAGGCCTCAGGGGTGTTCTTCACATCATTTGATGTTATCAGGATTGGTTTTCAAAGCAGTGGGCGTTCTCTGACCTCTTCACTGCACATGTGACCTATGGATAGGAACGATGTTTAGACTTTGGTAAAGGATTCCATGGTGTACTCCACATTGCTGTAATTTCCCCATTACGCGGCCTGGATAATACTACTTCTAAAGCCCTGGAGAGGTTTTAGGCATTCTACTTCAACTTCTCTTGCAAATTATAGCCTGTGTTGTATCTTTTTTCTTTCTGTCTGTCTTCCTTTTTTCCTCTTCTTTTCTGCTGTTTGAGGTGAAATTGCTAGCAATTTCAAAAACATTTCCTCTTTTCCAGGGAAACTGAAAGACTTTCCTTGACTGAATATTTGAAACAGGCCTCTGGGAAATGTACAGTAGCTTGTTACCACTAATGCTGATCCACACACATGGTGTGTTAGCTCACACCATGTGTGTGTATCCGAATTTGTGGTAACGAGCTACTGTACATTTTACATGTACTGTATGCGCATATATACGCATTACTGTATGCACATAGGCTCTGGCTGTGAAGAGAATTCTTCAGCTGAACATACACAGATAGGTTCAGACACAGCGGCTATACGCACGCAGCACGATGTGGCCTATAAGTGAATATTTCCTCATTTGATTTACACACACTTGACTTCACCGCTGTCTTCCACTTGACCTCAGATGTCATCAAAGACACATGCGCGCGCATGCGGGCACATGCTTCAAGAACACGCACACACGCGCACACACGCACACACACACACACACACACACACACACACACACACACACACACACACACACACACACACACACACACACACACACACACACACACACACACACACACACACACAGCAGGTTATACATATTTATGAGGGGTGGACAGAATCTTCCCCTTTCCCCCACTAAGCTTTTGCCCTTTTCTCGTGTACAGCAAAGGACAATGACTTGCCATGCATGCAACACACACATGTGCATGTGCATGCACACGCACACACACACACACACACACAGACACAGACACACACCCAGACAGACAGACAGACAGACAGACACAGACACACAAACACAGACACACACAGAGACGCACCCCCACACAAACACACACTCAGACACAGAGACGCACACTTAAAGGCACACTTTCTAAGAGTCAAAACAGAAATATTGCTATCTACATACACACATGCATGCATGCACGCATGCATATGCACACACATACGCGGGCGCACACACGCACACACACACACACACACACACACACACACACACACACACACACACACACACACACACACACACACACACACACACACACACACACACACACACACACACACACTGTTGAAGCAGCAGCAACAAATGGCAGTGGAAGGCTGAAGAGTGCCCCCTGCTGTTGAACAGAGGCCAAGGTCGCTGCACCCAGCCCGCTCTCGGACATTCCCCTGCCCTGTAGCTCTCCATTAACACAGGCTTAGCAGGGGGTTGAGGCAGGTCACTGCTGTACCGCAGCCACCGGAGTAATCACAAAACCACAGCCAGCCACGGAGAGAGAGAGAGAGAGAGAGAGAGAGAGAGAGAGAGAGAGAGAGAGAGAGAGAGAGAGAGAGAGAGAGAGAGAGAGAGAGAGAGAGAGAGAGAGAGAGAGAGAGAGAGAGAGAGAAAGACCAGGTTTAAGAAAGGCAATAGCCAGGCGGAGCATGGGCTCTGAGGCAGGATGAGGACAGCAGAGAGCCAGAGGAGTTTTAAATTGGATAAAGAAAGAAGAAAAGGACCCGGAGAGGACTGTGGGAACCAGAGGAAAGGTATGAGAGGCCTGGAGAGATGAGAGGAAACAGCACCTGTTGAGGGGGAGGAGGTGATGAAGAGTCAGGATGGACAGAACAGAGGGAGACACCACACGCCGAGATTCATATTCAAGGACACATTTGTGTGGTGGTTTCCTATCATAGCCCCCTATTGCCAAGATTATAGGTCACTTATTTCTTGTCTTTACATTGTAAAAGATAACAGAGTCCGCACACTGGATCCAGCTCCAAAGGTATTTGTATTTTATTTCATTTAGAATACCACCAAGTTTGAGCTTGGTAGCTCAGTCTGAGGAATAGCTACCAGGCTCGAAACGGCACCTTGGTGGTAATCAAAATAATAACATATACCTTTGGAGCTGGATCCAGTGTGCAGACTCTGTCCTGGTCTTTTAACCTTGGATGTGCGTGCTCTATTTACTTGTTTGCTTGTCTCTGCATTCTGTCGTTATAAATCACCTGGATTATTGATTATTATAAAAACAATATAATAATCTATAATATAAATCCAATACAAGTCCATACTGTGTTTATTTCTAAATTATAATGAGATTATAACAGTATTTTGCAGTTTATGGAGTAAACATACAGTCCTGAACACAAATATGATCCTATACTCTGATCCAATCTGAAAAGCATCAGTGGATCATATCAAACTATATTCTGAAGTCTTCCAAAGAGTTTATCATTCAGTCGCGTTGCCATGTTTTGCTCTGTGGTTGGGTTGAGTGGGTCTGTCGCTCAAAGCAGCTTGTCATGTTTGCACGTTGTGACCACTTCAAAAGCTTTGACAGTGATTGGATAAGAAACAGCTCAAATCTCTTAGCATTTCTCTTCCATGAAAGGGGGAGAGAAAATATCCAAACCATCATTGTCTCTCTCTGTGTCTCTCTCTCTCTCTCTCTCTGTATGACTGTTACATAGAAGATTACATTTTATGAAAATGTTTTGAAGATGTTTGCCTATAATAAAATGCCCAAAACAGGGACGCCAAGTTGAAAGTGGTGAAGTGTGGATGCCTTTTGGCAGTTGGGTTTAAATTGTGTAGGGGGGTTTACATTTGTGCCTATACATTTGAACGCCTATGAGGGTCTATGAGAAATAGGTGTCATGTATGTAGAAAGTAGACAAGACCAGGGCATTTACACACACACGCACGCGCGCGCACACACACACACACACACACACACACACACACTCTCTCACTCATGCACTCACTCTCGCACGCACACACACACACACACACACACATACACACACACACACACACATCAATGAGAAGATTTGAAGGGCAACCTGAAACCCCAGGCAATCCCAGGGATCAAGATGGGGCTTCATCTCATCTCTCTCTCTCTCTCTCTCTCTCTCTCTCTCTCTCTCTCTCTCTCTCTCTCTCTCTCTCTCTCTCTCTCTCTCTCTCTCTCTCTCTCTCTCTCTCTCTCTCTCTCACACACACACCGTCTCACTCCACCTTGCTCTCTAACTCTCTCTCTGTCTTTGTCTTCCTCTTCATCTCTATCTTAACTGATGGATGGATGGGGGATTTCTGTGCCGGCCGCAGCGGACAACACGGCCATTGAGATTAATTCTGCAATAAAAGGCCCATTATTCCTCATTGACACGGCGAGGGGTCCATTCTTCATAGCAAATGGTCTTTTGGTAGGAGGCCGGAGACCGACAATTAGGAGGCGTGGCCTAATGCGTCATCATCAGGGACTGATGGAGATTGAGACAGGGCTGGCAATGACCGTCAAAGAAGGATTAAGAAGTGATTATGGAAAAGAGAGAGGGCTAAATAGAGAGGTAGAGGAGGGAGGGTGGTAAGGAGGGAAGGAGGGAGGGAAAGCTATGGAAAACTGCTCATGTAGTGATTTGGAAAAAATGAAATATTGAGAGCCGGTGGGATGAAAGAAAGGCAAGTACAGAAAGACAGGAAAAAGAAAGAAGGAAGAGATCTGTTATTTTCGTTATTATAACATGCCCAGATCAGGGATGATGGGCGTTCAAGTCATCAGAAAGACAGAAAGAAAGAAAGAAAGCAGTGGCGTAAAGTAACTAAGTACATTTACTCAAGTACTGTACTTAAGTACAGCTTTGAGGCATGTTTACTTTACTGGAGTATTTCCAATTTTCAATACTTCTACTTCTACTCCACTACATCTCAGAGGCAGATATTGTACTTTTACTCCACTATAATTATTTGAAAACTTTAGTTACAAGTTACTTTTCATATATAAATGATTACATTATAAAACATACATTAACCACTTTAGCCCTATTTTATACCTACTGTAGGCTATTTGAAAATAGACGATCTACAAGCTCTGCTATTTTCAAACATTTTAGTACTTTTACTTTTGGTACTTCAAGTACCTTTTGATACCAATACTTTGGTACTATTTACTCAAGTACATTTTTAATTCCGGACTTTTATTTGTAACAGAGTATTTCTACATTGCAGTATTGATACTTTTACTTGAATAAAACAAGCGAGTACTTTTTCCACCACTGAAAGAAAGAGGGATGACTGGCTGGATGACATGGGGGTCCACGGTGCAGACAGACGCCCCCACTAGGCTGGCTAGGGGCTGTTTTGTCACCGCGGCGGCGGCTGGCCTCTGCGCCGCTCTCTCAAATGAGCTCATTATGACCCAGGCCCATTACACACAGGACTCTCTGTTTGGGAGGAAAGCTCAGAAGTCATTAGAACGACTCCGACAGGGAGAGGAAGATAGGCAGAGACAAAGAGAGCAGCGGGACAGAGGAAGTGAGCCAGGGCAGAGACCGGACAGGCAGGGCAGAGATGGGTAAAATGGAAGAAAGAGACAAATGAAGTATGAGGGGAGGGATTGAGAGCGATACATATACATTGTTTACACCAGTGCTTCTCAAACCTTTTCATGCCAGGGACCCCCAAATTGATATATATTTGGCCAGGGACCCCCATCTGAAAATGTGTTGTGCTAGGGACTCCCCAGAAGCAAAGATTTGTGTTAAAATGTTCGCTTTAAAAGAGATATATTCAAATATTTGCACACATCTTCCAAGATTTTTCAAAAATAGCAGATCTACAAGCTTATAGCGCAGCACTCGGTGCCGCGCTATAAGCTTGTACATCTGCTATTTTTGAATAGCCACAAGTAAAAGGTTAAAACTATTTTGTGATGCTATTTTCACACATTTTGCTGGGGACCCCCTGGAACCCCCTCAAGGACCCCTGGGGGTCCCCGGACCCCACTTTGAGAACCAATGGTTTACACGTCTCCTTTCTGAACCCAGCTCCTTTTCTGAACCCACTGAAAAACACACATCATGAAGTATGAGGGGAGGGATTGAGAGCGATACGTATACATTGTTTACACGTCTCCTTGAAAAACACACATCATATTGCAAAGAAAACAGCAAGACAATGTTTCTGGTCATTGTCCAAAAGACAAACAAACTAAAACACGAATGAGAAAACAAACAGGAATAGACAATGTACAACACATAGATGTACATTGTATATATCCCATTCTGTGCCTCTGCTGCCACCTTGGTGGAGGTCTCTGCTCAACTGTGTGACGCAAGAAGCACTGCCACACTTTATACGTATAGGTGTGAACATCTGCTTTTGCTTGGCCCAGGACCAAACTTAAAGGAGACACACCATGAATTTCACTTTTTTTAATTTTTTTTTTTTTTTTTGGGCTCCCCAGTGTCTCTTGTACCCCAAAAAAAAATTTTTTTTTAACATTCAGTCATTCATTCTCATTTCAGAGATTTTCAGAATGGGCGTGTCTGAACAGGCCATCTCAGAATAAGTTTGCTTACATCACCAAACTTTCTGCCCATGTATTTTGACAGACAGAATTGCTCAGTACCGCAGTACAGCACCCCTCTGCCCAACAGGACGTTTTGGTATTGCAGCTGAAAGTGCTTTATAAGCCTGAGAGAATTGACTTGGGATGAGTATATCTGAGTGTTGATTTAGGCTCAAACCTTTTGAAAATGGTTTGAGGGACATACACCATATGATATTAAATATCAAATATTTTTTTTAAATTCATGGTGTGTCTCTTTTAACTCTTTAACTGTCAGAGTTAAAACAACGTCCATAGCTGCCCTTGCCAGCGATTTCGAGCATTTTCGAGTGTACTTGTCAACGGCAGTCATTTTCTACTGCCCTTTCACTTTCTTGTCATTTGATTTGGTAAAATGGCCTTTTCTCTGTTTCTGTAGCTTTTTTTTTTTTAAAGATTTGTTTTTGGTAATTTTTTATTGTTTTTATTGGAGAGGGACAGGGAAAGTAGTCTGACAGGAAGAATGGGGAGAGAGATGGGGGGAAGACATGCAGGAAAGGCCGACGGGAACGGGACGCGAACCCGCGGCACACTGCTATAAAGGATTTTCAACCAGGGTGCCTAGACCGCGACGCCACGGTCTAGGCCTGTTTCTGTAGCTTTTTGGCGAAAACAACCTACATTCAACTGCCCACAACTATGGAACAAATAGTAAAAATGCTCGAAATCGCTGGCAAGGGAAGCTATGGACTACAGTATTTGTTTATTTGGATCCTCATTAGCTACTACAGCAGCATTTACTCTTCCTGGGGTCCACACAGAAACAAATGACATTTCATAACATGAAAACATAATGCATGACAGTATAAGAGAACAGTTAAAAACTTAAAATACAACCAAATGTAAAAAAAACAAAAATATAATCCATCTAAATGATATGGTGTGGTAAATCATTACATAAATATAACATCTTAATGATACCTCAACAACCATAGTTACAATTTCAGCTTTACAAATGTACAGATAGATAGATATAGATAGATAGATAGATAGATATTTGAGATACTTTTACTTTACCGGAGTATTTCCAATTTCCACTACTTTTACTGGCAAATATTGTACTTTTACTCCACTACAATTATTTGAAAACTTTAGTTAGTTACTTTGTAGATTTTGATTATTATTACAAAACATATATTAACCACTTCAGCCCTACATACATTTTGGCCAATTGAAAATAGCCGATCTACAAGCTCACAATGCGTCGCGAGTGTGAGCTTGTCGATCTGCTATTTTCAAAACATGTTTATACATTTGAAAACTTGAAATGGGACATAATGAGTACTATCTACTTTTGGTTAGGGTTTGGTTGATGCCAATACTTTTGTACTTTTACTCAAGAACATTTTGAACTCCGGACTTACAGAGTAATGTAATTCTACATTGCAGTATTGATACTTTTACTTAAGTAAAATATTTGAGTACTTTTTTCCACCCCTGGCTGTGGTAGATATTTGGTACATCTCTTGATAACAGACAGACTTCCTCCCATTTGCTGCAACAGTCTTATCAACCTACTGGTGTGCTGCCAGCATTCCTTTCATCACCTCTACTGGATCTGCAGACCCAGTGCTCTGAATTTTCCTGTTTTTGAGCCAGCCAAATCGGCAACTAAGCTGACCCAGAAACGAAAAATCGATGAATGTATATGTACAGTCTTTTTCCTTGGCGCGGTACAACATTGCAGGCAGTGAAATTCTTGTTATTCGAGCCTCGTCAGCAGTGTGACGCCAACAAAAAGAAACAACATTACTCTGTGCGCTCCCCTCCACTGGAGGTCAACTGTCAGTTTTTTAAGGGTCAGCTTACGGTATACAGGGGCCCACCACCAGCCTATTGGGGAAGTACTGTATCTGGGCCAAAAAAAACTCAGTCTGCCTCAATCACTTCACATCCCTGCCAACAGAATGTAGGTGTGACACCTTCCCACAAGCGTGCCGCCTTTTTTTCCCCACAGCAGGAGCAACAGTCGGGAGAAGCAACACCTCCTTCCTCGGTCCAATGGGTGGAGTGAGTCTCAGGGCGGATTCAGACTATGGTCCGAGGTGCGCACCCTGGACCACATGGCAGATGTTGTGATAGTGTGAACGTTGCGTGTTCCCCAAAACGGATCACCGTACCGTACCCGAGACCGCCTGGGGAGGTAGTCTCGGGTCCGATTGCTGCGCACTCGGGAACGGAACGCTGCAATGTGAATCCATCCGTACCGACAGGAGGAAGTGGACTGCTAATCATATATCATTTATATATTTTTATAATGACACATTGTTTAGCTGGGTTGTACCTTCTCATATTTCTACTTGAATGTTGACAAGAAATAATAATCCCGCTAGTGTTTGAGTAGCGCGAGCCGTGAAAAAACATACCCCTATCTACTATATATACAAACCCCCCTGGACAGGAAGTGAGGTCAGACAACACACTCAATATTTGGGCATAGCTCCATTGGGAACATCTCCTATTATGGCTTTATATATTATAGAGACTAACAAACACAAAGCACCGCGCAGCGGATAGGGGGGAGGGGCGCGCAGCGCCCCGACCCTCTAGTTGATAATAACAGAGACGCGAGAGACAACGTTACATTTTGAGGTTTCAAAGACCAACGCACACACTGCTTTGGTTGTGTATTGTTGTTCTGTTATTATTATAACTCAAGACAATGTCAGGAACACATTCAAACTTTATTATTCACTTTAAACTCTGACAAGTGACTCTTCTTCTGTGAATGAAGTGTACTCGAGTACGGAAGAATTTTGGCCAATGTGAATGCTGGCCAGCTGGGAGAGGTCAATCGTACTCGGGAACGGTTTGAATCAATAGGACCCAGTCTGAATCCACCCTCAAGCGCTCTGGCAGAAGCCTCCACAATTCTGGGCAGGAGTCTGGAGGCCCCAAACCTGGCCATCTGACCCAGTTCGTTCATTGATGTTTCAGTCATGTGCAGCAGATGCCACACCATATAGCCGTTATAGTGCTTTACATGTAATTTATGTGAGGAAATATAAATATATACAGTGTGTGTATACACATACACATATACACACACACACACACACACACACACACACACACACACACACACACACACACACACACACACACACACACACACACACACACACACACACACACACACACACACATACACATACACATACACACACACATACACATACACATACACATACATATATATATATATATATATATATATATTCAGAAGGAGATCTCTGATGGTTAAATCAAAGAAGAGGACCCGCACACTGTCAGAAACTTGCGAAAGAAATGTAGCTCTTTATTTCGACTTTTCGGTCGTTAGACCTTCATCAGGACAGACAAAGTCAATTGTCTGACAATTGTCTTTGATTTAACCATCAGAGATCTCCTTCTGAATTGTGCATTTTTTTTTACTTACGCACCTGTCTGTCGCTAACCTTTGAGGTGTGCATCGGCCTCCTTCACAAAGACATATATATATATGAAATACAGCAGAAAATATGTTGACTTTATTCTCCTTTAATGAACCCTGTCTTATTTCCTAATTATTTTTAATGTTTTTCCCTTTGTTAAAGACCTACTCCCTTTGTTAGGAGTTATCCTACTCCTAATTTAACCCATTAAGACCTGAGGTGATTCTGAAAAATGTTTTCTAAATCCTAACAGTTTTTAGAAAAAAGAAAAAAATAATAATTCTATATTTTTCAAAAATAGCAGATCTACAAGTTCATAGCGTGGCACTTGGTGCCGCGCTATGAGCTTGTATATCTGCTATTTTTGAATAGCCAAAGAAATCTAAAGTGACACAGTCTTAATGGGTTAAATCTCTGATATCTCTATGTGTGTATCAAAGTAAAATGATCGTCAAGGTCAGTCATTGTTCTTCTGGTAAAACAATGATATCTGGTCACAAGCCATGCAACTCAGACACTGAGTCAGCGGTGCCCAGGATCAAACCCAGAACTTTTCGATGCAATCGCGAGCACTCCACCGACTGAGCTGCCCGGCCAATTGGATCCTCCGATGTCTATATACCACGGTTACGCCCTTGGAGGAGACGATCAGATGACATAATGTACTGTACGTAACTGATACTGAAGCACGGTGTGAACTTTCGCGGCTTCTGCATTCTCCGAACAAGAGGAATTGTGCTGAGCGTGCTGATCCTTCCTTAGTCTAAACGCATAGATTGTTGTCTGACAATTAATTCTGTTGATAACTCTTCAAGTTAGTTCTTCTTGACTGACAGAACAAGAGACACACAGAGACAGACATTATAGTACAATACAGGGCAGTCATACAGCCAGACATAGAGACAGTCATAAAGAATCAAAGAGAAACATGCATAGTCATACAAGCACACAATTTGTTATACAGACAGACAGACGGACCGACAGACAGACCGACCGACAGACCGACAGACCGACAGACAGACAGACAGACAGACGGCTAGTTGTACACACACACTGCCAGTGACACAGACATACAGGCGATTAGTCATACAGACAGACAGTTGCGCATGCACATGACAAATGGACAGTTTATGCATACAGCCAGACAGACCTTTTCAGCTTGCTTGGCCAGTCACGGACCTAGGGTCAGTAAATGCCAGATTGTCAGATTGCAGATTGTCACAGCGTCTACGCGCTGACTTTGATTTTTCATCTGTTTATTTCAATCACACAGACCTGGGCCAAGCTCGAATCAATTCTGATTTAGCCAAATGTCACATGCAGATAGAATGCTTAATGACGCCAGGGGATTTTGTTTGAATCAGATTGATTATGACTGCGTGCATGTTTGACTTTTATTTTCTCTCTCATGTGCTTTGCAATTACCCATGCTATAAGGGAAATCTCATGTACATGGAGCAGGCGAGTATTAAGAGTTAATGTACCGCTAAGGCTACGACATGTAATATATGCACAGCCTCAAATAACAGCCTCTTGGTAGTTGTCTTGGAGATTTTCAGTTAAGTTGACCGAAATAAAATGATTTTAAAACAGATCGCTCCTACAGCAGATAGAAAGAGATTCAGTGATATTATTATTGAAATTATTATAATACAAAAACAGTATTATAACAATATGTTTCATATCATCACTATTCATCTATTTCTGCAATTATGACATTTTTGTCTCCGCCAGGAGACATTGGGCCCGATTCATGAACCGTACTTACGAACAAATTTGTTCTTAGACCCACTTAAGAAGTTTTATAAGAGATTTTGGCATTCACAAATGTTTTCTTAGCTGTGATTTGTTCTTAAGTTAAGAAGAAATCTACGCATACTAGAGAGCACTCTTAGGGTGGCCTTTGAGTTCTTAAGTGTGATATGTTTGTGCAAAAATAATTAATTCTCGAATTCAATTCTACAGTTGTATAATATAGGATTTAAATTACAATAATATTTTTTATCATATCTTTAGAGCAAAAAGGGTTCTCAAAGGTGTGGTCTGGGGACCCCCAGGGGTCCTTGAAGCTGTTCCAGGGGGTCCACAGCAAACGAGGAACAGTTTAATCACTTTAACCCTATTTTATACTTTGTTTGAAAATAGCTGACAACGCGTACCATTACTGGCAATTTTTTTGTAGATCGGCTATTTTCGAAACATTTTGATAAATCTTGAAAACATTTCCCTAGCAGAAAATATTTTCAGGTGGGGGTCTGCAGCCAAATGCATCTAACCCAAACAGACCCGGTTGAGTTGAAGCCCAAGCCCCATACCCACCCCATAACCCCCCACCCAACCCACCCTCATCGCCCCCCCATAGACCCCTTAACAGACAACGTCATACTGGCTGCGTGCAGCCAGTATGCGCGCAACGAAACCCATTATATCAGGTCTCGTTAGGACGCGTCTCACTAGCCAACACACACAAGAGGGGTTTGGGGTGTGCTGAAACCAGTGCACCCCGAAACAGGTTGGGAATTGATTGCGTGAAACAATCACCTGTGCGTCCAGGCTCAATGTTAGTAAACAAATAATTGGTCTATACCCCCACCCCCATATCCCGACATTCGCCACACCCCCATTTTCAAGTCCCCTTCCTACCTGAAAGCCCCCCTATACCCACCCGTCACACCCATCCCCATACCCCCCACACAGCCCCCTACACCCCTCCTTGCACCACCATATCACCCACCACACCCCTATTTCCACCCCATTACATACCAAGCAGCTGCTACCTTAAAGACCCTCTATATCCACCCACCAGCTTTCAGTACTAAAATGTTTTATATCCACTACTAACGCTACTCCGCAGAAATATTTATTTATTTTTATGTTTGGAGTCTGGTGTTCCAACATCTTTAGGCTTTAGTTTAGGTATTCTTTACTTCATTCTCTCAACTTTATTTCTCTGTGTGATTTCCTGTGATTTCTGTGTGCAGCAATCACACACAGGTGTGACTGCAGGCAGAGCCATGCAGTCATGCCTTATATGGGGATTGGTGGGGAGGCTCCCCATGGTAATTAGGATTAACTGGCACACCCCTTCAAGTTACGAGGATTGTGATTCATCATCATCAAGAACATAGTTACGAACAATTCTGCCTTTTAAGAACGTTTCATGAATCTGACTCGACTTCTCTTAGGAATTCACTTAGGAAGAAATTTAAGAAGACAACTTACGAATTTATTGCTGAATGAGGCCCATTGTTTTCACTTTCCACATGTCAAGCTAACATTGGTCAAGCCTCACGTGACACGTGACAATACGGTGAAATAGTGTGATCTGATTGGCTAGTGACGTATAGCGGCCTATAAATACATGTGCAAAGTGAGGTAAGACAGGAATAATCACGAAATGGCTGTAAATGGCGGATACTGTAACAATTGGATAGGACACTTACACAGACAGGACAGATAGGACACTTACACAGACAGGACGGATAGGACACTTACATAGACAGGACGGATAGGACACTTATACAGACGGATAGGACACAACCCAAGTCTGCTGGCGGAGACTTGTGCTCCGAGGAGCACTTTTTCTAGTTACCTTTTAATTTAATTCAATCTTTCAGGGCAAATGGGACAGAACAGAACCGTTAGAAATGGGGGTCCATGACCTATGAAAGTCAATTTGGGGGTCTGTGACGTGGGAAAAGTTTGAAAACCTCTGTTCTATAGCAACGTTTCCCACCCTAGCCCCCCAGGGACCACTAGGCTACTGCTGGTTTTCTAACCTGCAGAATAAGGAAGTCAATTGCATTCACCTGGTGTCACAGGTCCAGCTAGCCCAGTTCAGATAGATCAGATAAAAACACAAGAACACGATGAACGCAATTAACGTCATGGTTGTACAGGAAACCACCGTTACTAAGAGTCTTCAGACACCAGAGTTACTACAGGGGGTCCGCCAAATCTTTGTGTGATATGATTTTTTCTTCTTACCTTAACCATTTGAACCCTAGCATCCCTTTTTCTGAGGAAAACTTTAGCCAAAAATAGCAGATCTACGTGCTTGTAGATCGGCTATTTTTTGGCAAAGAGGTGTATGTGTAGAGGGGGAAAAGAGCAGACCAAGTAAACAAAAAAAGTTACATTTGAAACACAATTTTATGCAATATAGAGGGCGTCCCTGCTTCATCTCTCTCTCAGCTAGGGGGTCCTTGGCCTGAAAACATTGAAGACCCCTGCTCTATACTGTAGCACATCACTCATCATCACTCTGTAAATGTATATTTCTATTTACTAATGACAAATAAAGAATCCCAAGGCAAACCTGCTAGTCTCACGGCACACAAGTGTGCCTCGCACACCCTTTTGGGACAACTGCATTCGATAATGATAACATAGTATCATATCATTTATAATAATTAATCACTTCTCATAACATTGTAAGAAAAGAAAAAAAGAGAGGATGGACAGATGATGATGAATCTTGGGTGGAAACTCCCATGACATGTTCATTAACAAAACGACTGTCCACATTAAACAAAACCCCAGGTGTCACCTGGAGCTCCGGGCAACATAGAACACCCAATGCCTCAGTATTTTTCTGTTTGCGACAATCCTTTTCAGGCATTTTCTAGATCTCAACTCAATAGCCGATCTACAAGCTCACAATGCGTCGCGATGCGACGCATTGTGAGCTTGTAGATCTGCTATTGAGTTGTGAGGCGATGTCTGGGTCTCACTGCGAGACAAAACAGAGAAAGGGGGGCTGATTAGGGAGGGCGATATTGACTAAATCAAATATAATGCTATTTTTGGCCAAATACCTCGATATAGATAATGCGATAATATTTTGGGAATGACGATCGCTGTTGTCAGATAGTTACACATAAAAACATTTAGTATATGATTACCACATAGAGGAATTCACTCAGCTAGAACAGTAATACGTTCAGAACATGTCATTGCTTTACTGTCATTCAGCCTTTTAAGACCCTGCAAAGATGTGAACATGTAAGATTTGACTACGATAGTATGACAACCAGGTGATCTCAATCAGTATTAGTATTATTGTCTTATATTGCCCAGCTGAGTAACTTATAAAGAGCAGCCCAATTAATCACAGGTAACAGCTGCACTGGAGTGCCACCCTGTGCATCTACAACGAACCACAAACCACGAACATTAAAACCATGAATGTTTGGCACTTTTGATTATCATCTTATTCATTATGACAGCACAGTTACATTTCTCTCAGACCAATGAGACCATACAGATGGAAATAAAGAATGGATTTCAATAAAAAAACATTGGTTGGACTACACATGCACACACACACACACACACACACACACACACACACACACACACACACACACACACACACACACACACACACACACACACACACACACACACACACATACACACACACACACACAAATGAAGTGTCGCTAAGAATTTCACCGAGCACTAGTTTTATTGCCGAGCCTGTCCACTACTTCACTTGTTCTGTGGACAAATGACAGACTTTTAACAACACTTGGGCCTGATGTCCCTCAGGCCATAACTGCGGTTGGTTGGCTCCCCCAAAAACATGCACTCTGCACCCCACTGCTTGCCTGAACAAGATCTATGGGCTGCTGCCACAGGGTGTGTGTGAGCATACTGGGATGGTGTTCCTTTATGGACATACATACTGTATAAGAGCTGTAATGGTTGGCAGCAGCAGTGCATGGAGCTAAGCTTGTCCGACGTGTCAGTCTCCACGGAGAACCCCCCCCATGGGGAGCCCACAGACAGAAGTTCTATATTTGCCCTGAGATATATGCCGTTTGTGTTGTACCACCACCACTGCAACACTTACTTCTCCTATGAGAGGCTATTACTTCAGTCACTTCTAAGAGAGAGAGAGAGAGAGAGAGAGAGAGAAAGAGAGAGAGAGAGAGAGAGATAAAGAGAGAGTCATTTCTAAGAAAGAGAGAGAGTGAAGGAGAGAGAGAGAGAGAAAGGAGAGAAATAGAGAGAGTCATTTCTAAGAAAGAGAGAGAGAGAGTGGAGAGAGAGAGAGAGAGAGAGAGAGAGAGAGAGAGAGAGAGAGAGAGAGAGAGAGAGAGAGAGAGGAGAGAGAGAGAAAGACAGTCATATCTAAGAAAGAGAGAGATAGTGAAGGAGAGAAAGAGAGATGGTGAAGGGGAAAGAGAGAGAGAGAGAGAGAGAGAGAGAGAGAGAGAGAGAGAGAGAGAGAGAGAGAGAGAGAGAGAGAGAGGAGAGAGAGAGAGAGAGATAAAGAGAGAGTCATTTCTAAGAAAGAGAGAGAGAGAGTGAAGGAGAGAGAGAGAGAGAGAGAGAGAGAGAGAGAGAGAAACTAGAGAGATAAAGAGAGAGAGAGAGAGAGAGAGAGAGAGAGTGTGAGTGTGAGTGTTGTGTTGTTGTTTTTATGAGAGCCCAGAGCCATAAGGGTTCTAGAAGTACCAGTGTGTATCTTCTGAAGCTTCTTCTGAGGGAGTAATACTTTGGGACACTGACGACTAAATAAATAAAGTATATATACTGTGTTTGTGTTGGTGTAGCATACAGTATACCCTTTAATCGCTTATGGCGGCTTGTGTGCTCTGCCTCTGTGCCTCCCACTGTGAGGGTGCAACTCGGGGACAACAACGCTTCTTTCTGATCTGTAAGCCAACTAAGCAAGGACCGTCCCTTCTTAGATTTTTCCTGCACTGCCATCCCACCATCCCTCCCTCCTCCCCGTCCTCCCTGTTTAGCTATTACCCGATTTTGTGCACCAGAAATAGTCGATCTGCAAGTAAAAAAACAGCCGTTCTACGAGCTCACAACGCGGAGTGTTGTGAGCTTGTGGGGGTCCTTGACCCTGAAGAATGTTTGAGAACCACTCAAACTGATTATAGCAGCATGAGTTTAAACCAAAAAAAAAGTTAGGATTTAGAAGACATTTGTAGAATCCCAAAGCAAAGATTTGAGTAAAAAAATGTTGGCTTTGAAAAATGCATGTACTCAAAGATCTCCACGATTTAAAAAAATAAATATCAGATCATCAAGCTCATAGCCCGCGCTATGAGCCTGTAGATCTGCTATTTTTGAATAGCCAAAGAAATCTAAAGTGACACAGATGCGTTCCTGGTCTTAATGGGTTAACTAACCCTCTGAGGATGACAAATCAAATACAAAAACTAGAAAAAGTGCTCCTCGGAGCACAGGTCTCCGCCAGGTCAGGTAGGCTATTGTGGCCTCCTGGTGGCGCTATAATAGGCCAACGTGAAAAGGTTGCCATTTCTTCTTAGGCCTTGCACGACGATCGGACACTGACTGCATTCATGATTTGAGGCATTTTGTTAAAAACATGTTTCGCTAAATTAGACCTGTTGGTGGCGCTATAACAGGCCAATGTTAAAAGGGTGGCATTTGTTCCTCAACATAGTGTGAATGTGCGTGCAAAGTTTGAGCGCAATTGGACGGTGCGTTCATGATTTGCGGAATTTTGATCAAAACAAGCCAATAATGCAAACTTTATGTTAATCTTAGCCAATCAGTATGGCATATGAAAAATCAAACACATCCGTCGTGATCACATGACTATAGAGATGATGTGTACCGATTTGCGTGAAATTTGGATAACATTGGAAGGAGTAGTATAAAATAATGTGTTTTACATAAGTCGGCCTGCTGGTGGCGCTATAAAAGGAAGATGTGAAAAATGCAGGGCAAAGGTTTTTCCTTGACCTCTAGGGAGTGTGCATACAAAGTTTTACACAGATCGGTGCAATTATAGGTAAAAACACGAACCGGCCTGTTATAGCGCCACCATGAGGCTGATTTGAAAATTTTCAAATGGTAGTTCTTCCTCGGCCTAATGGGAATGTGTGTGCAAAATTTCACGGATATTGCATGCTGTGTTCATGATTTGAGGCATTTTGTTCAAAACGGAGCACTCCTGCACACTTTGGAAGACATTTTTAGCCAATCAGGATGGAATATGAGAAATCTGAAAGACCCGTTTCGTTGAATGACTACAGAGATACTGTATACCGATTTGCGTGATTTTTGGACAAAATCTGTAGGAGTGCTGTCAAAAAATATGTTTTGCACAAATCGGCCTCCTGGTGGCGCTATGAAAGGCCCATGAGAAAAATTTGGGGCAAAGGTTCTGAATTGGCATCCAGGGAGTGTGTGTGCACAGTTTCGCTACGATCAAGACAACGGTGCGGGAGATTAGCTGGTCACAGACGGACACACAGACGGACACACACACGGACGGACGGACGGGGTGGAAAACATACTCTCTCGCCATGCCTTTCGGCCTGGCGGAGACAATAAGAACAGTATTTAGTTCAAGTGTTATCCTGATCTAGTTGAGGGCTTAACTGGGGGTTTGGGGAATTTACAGCGCTGGAGCTCTGTTATTGCACACAGTTCTTCTTCAAGAGACCCGCGTGTCTGTGCAGTGACGAGCAGAGATATGGTTCACCTACATACATACTGTATACCTACATACCTGACTCACATACCAACCTTTCTCTGTATCTCTGATACCTATTTTTGTGTTGATTTCCTCACTCTTTCATCTACTTTCTTTGTCTGCTTCCCCATTCATCTGTCTGTCTGTCTGTCTGTCTGTCTGTCTGTCTGTCTCACTCTATTTCTCATTCCCTCTCTCTCTATTTCTCTATCCCCTCCTTTTCTCTCTGCCTCTTTCTCTCTCCATTCGCTCTCTCTTTCCCCTTCTATCTCTCCACCTCTCTCACCCCATCTCTCTTTCCATCCCTCATTCTCTCTCTCCCCTCCCTCTCCTTGTCTATATTCTCTCTCTCTCTCTCTCTCTCTCTCTCTCTCTCTCTCTCTCTCTCTCTCTCTCTCTCTCTCTCTCTCTCTCTCTCTCTCTCTCTCTCTCTCTCTCTCTCTCTCTCTCTCTCTCTCTCTCTACTGTGTTCTTTAATTTCCTGTGCATTAAACATTCATCTGGTTGTTTAATAATGGATCAGGAGGCACAGAGGCGTGGTGCAGCACCCATTCTCCGTGTGGGCCGCAGGGCTCCCGACAACACGGCCAACAAGACCAAAGTTCCCTATACACTCCCTCCGTTCTCCTTTTTCCTCCATCGATCCCTCCATTCATCCCCGTATACTCTATCCATCTGTCTCCTCCTTTGGCCCTCCGTACTATCACCTGTACAGTCCCCCAAATGCTGGATAGTGACAAGGAGTAGAGTCACAGTAGATTACCCCCCTCCCAGCTTCCATCTGCCACTCCCCGCACACTCACTCACTCACTCGCACACACACTCACACTCACTCGCACACACACTCACACTCACACTCACACACACACACACACACGTTCACAATGTATACAATCTTTTGAAAATAGCAGATCTATAAGCTCACAATGCGTTGCATCGTGACGCATTGTGAGCATTATTTAGGGCTGAAGTGGTTAATGTGTTTTGCGATAACAATCAAGTCTAAAAAGTAACTAAAGTTTTCAAAGAATTGTCGTGGAGTAAAAGTACAATATTTGACTCTGAGATGTGGTGGAGAAGAAGTAAAAGTACTGAAAACTGCAGTAAATACTCCAGTAAAGTAAAAATACAGTACCTAAGTTAAAATTGTACCTAAGTACAGTACTTGAGTAAATGTACTTATATAGTTACTTTATACACACACACACACACACACACACACACACACACACACACACACACACACACACACACACACACACACACACACACACACACACACACACACACACACACACACACACACACACACACACACACACACACACACACACACACATGCCTCAGTTAGTCCCGTCAGTCATTCAAACACTGCAGTCATACATACAGTATACCTGTGTCAGTCGCTCTGTCGAACTCATCCTGTGGGCCTCCACACAGGATGAGATCATCCTCCATCCCTTATCCTCTCAGAACAGCTTGGCAGAGGGCCTGGAGGGCAACCCGAAACAAGATGTCTTCGTTTCCCCATACAGCATCCAATCAATTCCTCATCCTTAACCCATTAAGACCGGGAACGCATCATGTGTCATTTTAAGATTTCTTTGGCTATTCAAAAATAGCAAATCTATAAGCTTGTAGATCTGCTATTTTGTTTTTCTTAAAGCGAACATTTTAAAGGTAGGGTAAGTGATTTTCTTTGGTTAAAATAAGTGTTAAATAGCTCTATATTCTGATAGTACACATTGCTATTGTGTTGGTTCAGTAAAAGGAGTCTCCTTGTCTCTCCAGCTCTTTATAAAACAGAAAATGCATTTTCGTTTCAGTTTCATTTCCAATTTTATCCAATCAGGATAGAGAACTCAATCAGGATATAGATTAAACAAGTGAAATTGGAAGTAATGACACTAAGAAATGAGCAGGCAAAATTGGAACTGGAACACTATAAAAATGAAGCTTAAAAATGGGTACTTTCTCCTGATTGGCTGAGATTTTGACACCTACCGGAAAATGTATTTTCTGTTTATTAAAGAGCTGGAGTGACGGAGATACTCCTGTTACTGAACAAACACTCTATAGCAATGATTACTATCAGAATATAGTGCTTTAACCTTTTAACAAAATACTTTTTGTTTTAACCCAAAAATATCACTTACCCTACCTTTAACTCAAATCTTTGCTTCTGGGGATTCTACAAATATCTTCTACAAACAGCTTTTAGAAAAAAACCTATGTTGCTATAATATCAGTGGTTCACAAACTTTTTTCATGTCAAGGACCCCCAAAATGATATGTATTTGGCCGCAGACCCCCCATCTCAAAACATTTTGTTCCAGGGACCCCCCCAGAAGCAAAGATTTGAGTTAAAAATGTATATATATTCAAAGATTTGCACACATTTTCTTGATCCCCCCCCCCCAAAATAGCAGATATACAAGCTCATAGCACGGCACTTGGTGCCGCGCTATGAGCTTGTAGATCTGCTATTTTTGAATAGCCCAAAGAAATCTAAAAAGGACACACAGGTGCGTTCCCCGGTCTTAATTGGTTAACACCCTTTTCTCCATCTTGGGTTGAGCTCCCAAACAGCCTATATAGGAGCCGTGACAAGGATATCTGTCTCGCCACGGACAACCTCATCCCTCTCCTCCTGTCTGTCCGACGACTCCGCAATCAGGCCGGAGGACTGATGAGACAGTAAAAAAATAGACAAACGGGGGAAAAAAAGGAAAAATAATTCCCATTCTGCTCACAGCTGATCAGTGGTGGAAAAAGTACTCACATTTTCTACTTAAGTAAAGGTAGCGATACTGCAATGTGAAAATACATCTGTTACAAGTAAAAGGCCCGAGTTCAAAATGTTACTTGAGTAAAAGTACAAAAGTATTGGCATCAAAATATACTTAAAGTACCAAAAGTAAAAGTAGCTTGTAGATCTGCTATTTTCAAATAGCCTAGGTATAAAACAGGGCTAAAGTGTTTAATGTATGTTTCATATTCAATCATTTATATCTGAAAAGTAACTAGTAACCAAGGTTTTCAAATCATTGCAGTGGAGTAAAAGTACAATATTTGCCTCTGAGATGTAGTGGAGTAGAAGCAAAAGTAGTGGAAATTGGAAATAGTCAAGTAAAGTACAAATACCTCAAAATTGTACTTAAAGTACAGTACCTCAGTAAATGTACACCACTGTCCATCATGTATAGGGTGTTGCTGGAACAGCGCAACACATAGACATGAATACTGCATGTGCACGTTCAGTGTTTACAGGGCTTCCACCTCCCGTTCTATAGCCAGACGCATTGTGCTGCTTAGGATTGACCTCCCGTTCACCCTGAAAAAGAGTGCAGGCACGGGCACCTTGCATTATTCAAGGGACCGTATTTGTTTAAAGTATTGTATTCGATCAAAGTGGTTTTCGTGACATTTTCGATGACCCCTCTGCCGTGTCGACAAGAGGAACAGAGACGCTGCGGCCCCGCAGGGGCTTTCTGCTGGGTCAAAGGTGCATATCCAAAATACCGTGTGTACTGTACCGTACAGTATATAATAGGTATAGCCTTCTATACATGATCGCACAGGTTTGAAAAGGGGGCTCGTTAGCCTACATGCTGTAAAAAAAACAACTTCTTATGACGCCCTTCAGCGTATACAATTGGTCTGGGATTACATGCCGTATTAATTTTAGGCTCGACCGGTGCACATAAGAGTGCCTCAGCCCAACTCCGTCTCAGCAGAAACCTCACTGAGACAAGTTCCTTGGCAATAGGCTCTATGCACAGCAGCCATATTATCACTTCTTTCACAGGTGTTACCAATGATACTAATGAAGGCTCTGTTACATTTAGTCTAGCACAGTGGTTTCCACGACCCCCATAACTCTGAGAGTGTACAAACGGGTCCATTTGGTTCCATTTGTACACTCTCAGAGTTACACACCTGTAAGGGGCCATTTGGAAGCCCATGAGGGTCCCTGGACCCCAACTAGACCCACTGGTGTAACAGAGCGTTTCCAGTGGGCCAACATGCACAATATCAGCACCCTGACTCTGTTTGTCCAGAATGGAACAGAGCCTTCATTAGTATCATTGGTAACACCTGTGAATGTCTTCACAATATGGCTGCTGTGAATAGAGCCTATAAGAAGAGTTCTGATTCTGAAAACCCATACACAGAGCTGAACTTAAGTGTCCTCTTTCAACCCAGGCAGTTTGGCAATGGGTCTGTGTCAGGCAACAGCCAAGCCCAGTAGAACAGGGGTTCCCAAACCTGTTCGGCTCAAGACCCAAAAGAGGAAAAAAAAAAACGTTATGAATCAACCACTTAAAGAGGTGGTGCCATGGTTTTGCACTTTTCCTGTTTTTCATGTGTCTATGAGGTTGATAGAGTTTCATTAAGCCCCCTGGTGGTGTTTTTATGGTGTTTTATGTCTTCTCTGACTATTTGGAGTTTCTTCCTGGAGGCTGAAACCTTGAGGGTCAAACGTGCCAATAGAGAAACAGCGCTTTAGTGACATAGTAAAAACATACCCTCCCCCTCATTATCATAACACAACAGGTGTGGGCATGAGGAGGAGGAGGGACTAGGACAGGTGGGTGGTGCTAAGGTGGTGGAGGAGGTGCTAGGTGAGAACCAGGTATACTTAATGAACTGGAGGCGTGTCCACATAAAAACATAATTTTAACACTTTCTGTACACTTTTTTGAAAAAAATCTTCCTCCTAGTATATCTTGCTAGCATAATTGACAGCCACAGTCATGGAGTGTACACGAGTGTATGTGCTCAATTGCCAAGCAGACACATGGCCCAACTAACTCCACATTTTCCCCCAAAATTCCTCAATATTCTGCCTGTGACACCAGCTGCTTCGCATCCCATCACTGTACTTGCAGGATGTACAATTAATATCAAACGCATTATGCTCCAATACTTATGCAAATCACTTCGCCAACACAAAATTCACGTCCGGGTATTTCTTTTCACCAGCCAATCACCTTTCACGTTGCCACGTCCGTTGCCACGTCGCGCTGACGTACGCTAAACAAGCGCTGCCGTGCGCACAATGCAAACGAGCCCAAAGGCGCGCAAAAAAAAGGCGACCATTGCTTAGACACAAAGTCAGACCTGGCAACGCAGCCTACGCCAATCATGTGTGAGAGATCTACAAGCTATGGGGCAGAGACGCCACCGTATCTTAGCAACAACTACAGCGCTCACTCTCATTGGTCGTGTCACGCTAAGAGCAGTCTCCAGACAATGGCATCGCAGACAGCTTGCTGTTACTGCTGTAGCCATCACAGGCAGTTGCAGCACGACGGACAGGGCGCTGTGATAGCTGCCATGTCGCTAACGCTAACGTGGTTGTCATGCCTGCAGCGGCTGTGCAATCACTTTGTCAACAATGCACGTTCGTGTGGTGAATGTCAATATTGCTGCTCAGTTCGTCCATTGCAGATGGTGTATGTTTGTGTGTGTCTTCTGGAGAACTATGTAGCTCCACAGCAACTACAGTAACTAACGTAATGGCAGGACCGCCCCGTGCAACGCATGTTAGGCTGCATTATGGTCATGTAGTAATTTCAGATAATTTCGCTCCGATTAGAGCAGTGCTTATCAACCCTTTCACGCCGCCCCCCCCCCCCCCCCCCCCCCCCCCCCACAATACACGTACTTGATCTGGGACCCCCCCATTCTGTTTGACTCCGTTCCACAAGTGAATATTGTGAAAATAGCCGATCTACAAGCTCGAAACGCCTCACGTTGAGAGGCTTTGTAAGCTTGTAGATCGGCTATTTTCTACATGATTGCCTCTTTCTTACATTCTTTGCCAATGTGGCCCATGTTTTCATAGTATAGTTTGTTGACTACTTCTGTTGCAGAAATGGCCATTTCCTTTACTTTCGTTTTTTTATTGTCTCCGCCAGGCCGAAAGGCATGGCGCAAGACTATGTTTCACCCCCTGTCCGTCCGTCTGTGATAGCTAATCTCTCACATCGTTGACTTGATCGCAGCAAAATAACAGCCCGATGTGGAGAGTCAGTGAGAGCTGGATAAACGAGGTAAAATGTGTCAAAAGGAGTCTGTACGGCTGTCGATAAATGAACACATGACGTCGGTGGGAGAGGAGATATTGTGTCTTTTGGACAAACAGCAGCGTGGTGCTGATGTTTGTTGTGTGAAGCAGCTTAATGTCAGAGTGTTTGTGTTGGAGCGCCTCAGTGCGGCTGCAGAGTTCATGTGCAACCTCTTCCAGAGAGACACAGAGACACTAGAAACTCTGCTGGGGAAAAAAAACACTGCTGGGCATTGACTTTCATATGGACATTGATCTACACACTGCAGGTATATCTGCTACACACACAACATCAAACTACACACTGCAGGTATGATGCAGCGTTTGCATTACAGCCAGCATGCCAGCGTAGTTCCCATATGGTTTCAAGGTGGGCTAAACCATATGGACCCCATGTCAGCGGCATCCACTTCAGTCCCAACTGCGATGCCCATGCAGGCTATAAGTAGCTTCTACCTGGCCCTTAGGTGGGCCCCAACTAGCCATGTTTATGTGGGACCAAGGCGGGTCCTAACTGGGTATGCCCATGCAGGCTTTAACTGGGTTCTACCTGGGCCCTAGGTGTACCCTAACCAACCACAGTGCAGTGCCCATCGCTCCAATTGTTGTGACGTCAGGGCTCTCAATACTGCACATTGGTGGAGGAGGAGGGGCCGCAGGGCGACCGCACACATCGCTGAACCAATGGTAGCCCACGGATGTTTCCTCTGGGGATTTACAATCTGCCCCTCTATGCCACATATCATCCGCACTACAGGGTCTTCACTGACCGAGCCACGGCCCCACTGACCCTCATGACGCTACGCCACTTATATGAGTTGCCAAGTGGCCGCGGGCGCAACGTGGGCGTGGCCGCGGGCTAGACGCGATCCCCCGCGTAGCGGGGGCGAGCTTCTAGTAACCATAATACCTGATGATTATGTTTTAGGGGGGGGGGGATCACTGAAAATCACGGCACCCCGTCTTTAAGCTCTTAGACATTTTCTGCAATTTCCAGGGAAACAAAAGTATAGTTTCTGAAAATCTTTTGACATTTTGGGGAACGGATATGGGTCGTGGACCCTATCCTATATTGATATTGGCTAATGGGAGGACCGGACGGCGGACCACATCATCACGCTCATGTAGTGGAATGTAAGTACAATTTTTGAGGTACATTTACTTTACTGGAGTATTTCCAATTTGCAATACTTTTACTGCACTACATCTCAGAGGAAAATATTGTACTTTTACTTCAGTCCAATTATTTGACAACTTTAGTTACTTGTTACTTTGTAGATTGTGATTATTATTACAAAACCACTTAAGCCCTATTTAAACTTTGGCAATTTGAAAATAGCTGATCTACAAGCTCACAACGCGCCATGAAGAGAGGCGTTGTGAGCTTGTAGATCTGTATAAGGATTTTTTTACATTTGAAAACTTCTGCATACAGAGAACTTTTACTTTTGGTACTTTAAGTACATGTTGATACCCATACTTATGTACATTTACTCAAGTCCATTTTGAATTCCGGACTTTTACATCTATCTATCTATCTATCTATCTATCTATATATACATTTCTAAACCCAAAACCCCCCCAAAAAACCTGCCACTGTGTGGGACTAAACACAAAAACAACATATCAATGTCACTAACAAGACACGCCACAACGTGCAGAATTACTACGCGCAGTCTGTAGGCCACTTCATACTGCTCAGCACACATCTGCCCCCTCGCAGCATAATTAATTGCGGCCAACACAAACTCACAACATTACAGTCGGCCATGTTGTTCCTTAGCGTCATCGCCGACCACCGCCCAACGAGACCCAAGTGAGGTCAGACAACACACTCCATATTTGGGCATAGCTCCATTGGGAACATCTCCTATTATGGCTTTATATAACCGCCCAACGAGACCCAAGTGAGGTCAGACAACACACTCCATATTTGGGCATAGCTCCATTGGGAACATCTCCTATTATGGCTTTATATATTATAGAGACCAACAAACACAAAGCACCGCGCAGCGGCTAGGGGGGAGGGGCGCGCAGCGCCCCGACCCTCTAGTTTTTTTACATTGCAGTTTTAGTTCTTTTTTACATTTTAGTACTTTTCCCACCACCGCATGTCACTACTCAGCCATAACCATTATAAGGAGTTCCCAACGCAGCTATACGCCCAAATATGGAGTGTGTTGTCTAAACTCAATGTGTCGTCATGGCATCAGGCGCAAACAAATCAGTCAGCCCCATATATGGGCAGATCGGTGGGATCTACGGTGTGAGAGCCACGTACAGGGTTGCCAGATCTGCTTATTATAATTTCCCCGCAGTATTTTATTTGAAAATAGCCGATCAACAAGCTCACAACGTGTCGCATCGCGACACGTTGTGAGCTTGTAGATCTGCTATTTTCAAATAGCTGATGTACATGTTAAAGTGCTCATGTGGCCCATAGTCGCTTCTTTTGGCCTGGTTTTCCTAGACCTGGTTGCTTGTTTCTCTCACAGAATCTGGCAACACTGGCCGCGTAAAGCAAAGTTTGTTGTTTACCCAGGGTGTCGGACTAAGCACGAAGCTTGTTTCCAGCCGGACCCTGCATGGAAGCCTTGCTCAAGGGCTATTCAGCGGTGATTCATGATTGATGTGATGAATTGGGGAATCGAACTAGGGACCTTCCGGTATCAAGGCCGCCCCTCTAACCACTAGGCCCAAACCTCTAGTGTTTAGGAAACACAGAGTTGAAAGCCAGAAAACATATATGACTCAAAGGAATCGTGTAAAGTGCAGCGAAAGGAGGATGAAAAAGAGCTGTTCCAAGCTCCATTTCTGTGTTTTTGTTTGTTTGTCGCTATATAGCTTTCACTGCTACATAAACTCCCCAGCCACAAGTTTATGCTCTTATGTCTCATAAACGTGTGACAGCCTTATGATCGTACAGCATCGGCAGATCTCAATGTGCCTGTCCCCATAAATACTCCTGAAATCCTTGCAAATCACTGCCTGTACAGGAGGACAGAGACCTAAGGGGTTCACCCGCACTTGCACATTGGTCCGTTTAACCCTTTTGCATGTTATAAAATCTGATAAAATTAGATACAAATGAGTCAGCAGGGGTTATGGACTAAAATGAATGGGTTTGTTGTATGGAAAGTTGAAAGAAAAAAACAACAATTAATTAAATCACTGTTTGATCTGCAGGGACATCAAGCACATTCAGAAGGTTTACCAATGTCATCTTCCGCCGCCTCTTTGTCCTGCTATCTTTACACATGACCTCAAATGACCACTCCTTCTTCTTCGATGTGTATCACTGCACTGTATCATTGTCGTTAAACTGCAATGAGCTGCTCTCTCTCTCTCTCTCTCTCTCTCTCTCTCTCTCTGTCTCTCTCTCTCTCTCTGTCTCTCTAAGGATAAAGGATAATTCCTTTTAACAGGTCGTTCATGAAAGTCCTTGCGGTCTTGTTTCCAATGAGAACCTGTAGTCCAGGGGCCAACACTGATATTTTCACAAATTGGTACCACCTAAGGTGACCGTAAAGTTTTTGTATTTTTGTCTTCCTACATGTCTCTAGTTTATATTTTGGTATGATAACCCTTCCAATCTTGTAGCTTAATGGCAGTTATCACTACCTACTGGCTAATGTATCCGGTAGGAGACACAAAGTAGAATCTTTGTGTCTCCTACACCCGGGCATCAAATTATTGCGACAAAAAACAAAATATATCCATGTATTCAAGGCTTCATGGGGTGTGCAATTGATAACTTCTCTGATTTTTTGGTGTTTGCAAAAAGACCGCTTTCCATAAGCTTGTAAAAGTTTACCCTCCTTCGGTCTAGGGTGGTCATAGCTGAATGGGTAGAGAGTCCCCCTGGGAAACTTAAAGAGGAGTTCACCCAAAAAATGATTTATTTTCTATCAGTTGCACACCCCATGAAGCCTTGAATACATGGATATATTTTGTTTTTTGTCGCAATAATTTGATGCCCGGGTGTAGGAGACACAAAGATTCTACTTTGTGTCTCCTACCGGATACATTAGCCGGTAGGTAGTGATAACTGCCATTAAGCTACAAGATTGGAAGGGTT